>NC_134268.1:19680208-19980208 GCF_031893055.1 Leptodactylus fuscus
GCCCAGGCTAAGTTTTTTTTTTTTTTAATTAGGCCGGGAGGGGAGGTGAAAAAAAAGCCATACTCACCTCTCCTCGGTGCTTCGGTGCCTCCCAGGGTGGTCTAGACCTCCAGCTCCATTGTTTTCTTCCGGCAGAAGTCCCTACTGCACTATCGAAGGACACAGGACATCACAGCGGGCAAAATAAAGCAGCTGAACAGCAGGACCGGACAGCCTGGACAAAGTTTACTTTAACTGATCCGGCCAGCACTGGACGATGGACCCAAGGGTTCCAGCCTGGACCAGACCCCCAGGCTACATGATCAGAACCAGTCCTTGGCCTGTGGGTTGCTCTGCCCCTTTCCTCTCCCCTGAACATAGTAAAGCCAGCCCCCATAGCACAGGTTAGAGGTGGGTCCCAATCACATGACCTGAGGGTCCATCATCCAGGGTTGTTGGATCAGTTAAACTGGGTTCACACTGGGTTTTTTGGTCAGGATTTTGACGCGGAATCCGCGTCAAAATCTGGCTCAAAAAAACGCCTCCCATTGAATTCAGCGGGTTCCTTTTTCCACAAGTGGTGTGTCCCGCTCGTGGAAAAAAAAGCAACATGCCCTTTCTTGAGGCGGATTCCGCAGTGCAACACCTCCCTCCTGACTAGGCCCATTCATTTGGGCTTAATCCGAAGCGGAATGCCGTGATTGGATACCGGTGCACTGTATGGCGGCCTCCTTGTCAAAATCCGGTCCAAAAAACCCCTGTGTGAACCTGGCCTTAAGGTAATCTTAACTCTCCGGACCACCCCTAAACCCCTTAGTAAATCCTATCCTACTAAGTTTGTATGTTTGGATGTTTTTTCCTCAATCACGCAAAAACGACTGAATGGATTTCAATTAAATTTGGCACATAGATAGTTTGTAACCTCGATTAAAACATAGGTTACTTTCTATCCTGGTAAATGACATGGTTTCACGACTGTTGTGAATTTATGTTCACATACTATATTACACTGCTCTCACAACAGCCTTATCTCAGGTTCTGATAAACCCAGGTCTGTTATCTCTCTATGTAAACACACAGATAAAACTAAGTCCATTGTGTACAAGCATTTGCATATTATCTGATCTGTTCCAGGCAGTGCTGACACACTGGATGGGAAAACACCTTTAATCCAAATTGGCAGTGTGCTACTTTTAAACATCAAAAATCTAATTTGTTGCAAAATTCTAAAACAACGAGAGCTATGAAGGAAGCCAGAAGTCACAGAGTTCTCCTCAAGCGGAGCTCAGGGGGATCATTGGTGCCAACAACACACTCATTATATGGCGTCCCAGCGAATTGCTGAGATGCCGGGACAATCACGGGCACGGTGCAAGGAACAAGTTTAGCAGCAGATCAGATTGATAGCTGCCGAAACACCGGAGCAGGCGGACTATCAAAGCCAACAACACACTCATTATATGCGTGTGATATAAACCATGTATACCAATTATTTGAGCACAGATTGTACCAGAATGTTGGCCACATTTTTAAAAGTAAATCTGCTCCAGTGTGTCTTGTTTCGCAGCGAGATAGATTGTAACGTTATATATCGGTATATCCTGATGGGGTGTATGTGCGTTTTCTTGGGATTTATTGATGACATTATTCTTAATAGTTGCTTTTGGTGAAAATTATAGGCTTATAGATTGTAACAGTCCAGCCTCAGCTCGACAAGTTTTTGCTCTTATTGTCTATTTTTGTTTTTTTTAAAAAAAAAACAAATAAATTTTTGAATGTTTTTGACACCTTTGTTAAAACCCCCCGAGCAGAAGTCAGTCATACCTGTGCAATATTCAGCTCCATTGACATGTTACATGACTGAGCCAAGACAAATCTGCATGACAGCGAGAGTGACAGAACCACAAGGGGAGTTGCTGAAGCTGCGGTGTAGCCCACAGGTATAAGGCGTGTCTCCACCTAGATAAGACAGATTACAGACACTTCCCCTCTGATCTTAGCTCCGCTGCCTTTCTAAGAAGCGTTTTGCACAGTTTATGGGACAGGTAGGATAAAGTGAACTTCTGCTGGATGCGTCACGGCAAGGTTCTCCTAAACTTCCATCCTAAGAGAGTCCTTCAAGGAAGCCGGTGTAGACCTTGTTAGAACCTCCAGACCTCATCCAAAGCAGCAGATATGAATAGGTCTAAGACATTGGGGAAGATAAAGAAGAGACTTGAAGAAGCCAAGAACAAGTGGGCAAGACTGTGCAAGCCAGAGTTCTGCTACAATGAGAGCGCCAGGCTGGCCACGGACGCCCTCCTGGACGGTGGATCTGATGCCTACCAGAAGGTCCTCACAGAAGAAGGAGAGGTGGACTTCCTATCGAAGGAGGAGATCCAGTACATAATGGACAATGTGAAGGAACCGTACTATAACAATGAAAATCACACGGAGAATGGCGAGAACGGCTCGGTGCAGAATGGGAATCATTCCCACCAGTCCGAAAGTTATTACCCCATTAATTCGGATAAGAGTGAGACCACCATAGCGCTCCACAACTGGAGTGCCGAGGAGAAGCCTTACCTGAAGGACAAGTCCAGCGCCACCGTCTACTTCCAAGCCGATAAGACCAATAATATCAGGGAGGCCGTCAGGAAGAGTATACACCGGGCCGGACAGGTAGGTTCACATGTATACACTATATATCTTGTGACATGTAGCAGAGCTGGATTTGTCATGTAACTCTTATACTCGGCATTATGAGCAGAGGATGACTGTCTGTTACACATTCATAAGATATATGACAAACACAGCTCTGCTACATCACACAGGCTCATAATATAAGGTTCTGTTCGCTCATTAGTATATTTTCTTATGGGATTCTACAAGTTTCTCTAACTCTCAGACCTCCTGAGGTTTTACATAGAAATGTAGCAGAGCTGAACTATTCCTTTAACCCTTTAGAACTGCATTGTTTGGCTGTAGCTCTTGGTTTATTGTCTGTAGTTGCAGTCCCATGTAAACCCATTGAAAGTACATTGCGTTGTGCCAGATAACAGACTCGGCACTGCTACATCTGTATTTCACGATTTACTAAATCGTAATAATATATAACTAAATTGTACAATTCCTGATATCACTGTGTGTCCTAAGCTGTATTTATGGACAAGGCTAGCCCTAGTCCTGCAAACCCAACGTGTTCAGCCTGCAACAATAATGGGCACAGTAATGGGCACGCCATGCACCCCATTACAAGTCTTTGGGATCCGCGAGTAACCGAAGTATTAGTTGTTTGGTTCTCCAGCACAGATGTGAACCAAGTGTTAGTGAAAGGGTTTTGAGAGCAGATACTGATAAAAATATTGAGATATCAGGATGACTAATGCTAAGTAACAAACTCAGCTCTGCTACATCCAGTTTGAATCCAGAGCTGAATGTGTCATGGTATCCTATGAGGCTGGTTTTTTTGTAACTGTGAGGTTAGGTTAATGCCAGGGGTGTACCTATAAGGGATGTAGGACCTGGAGGGGGCCCCAAAGGTCCCTCTGTTACATAAAGTATGGAACTATTCTAAATGACAAAAGGGCTCTACTCCAGATTGTGCATTGGGCCCAGGAGCTGTAAGGTACGCTTGGTCCCCTGCAGTCCTATGTAAGACCACAGGTGGAGGTGACAATATGGGGTATCACCCAGATGCAGATATCACTCTTATACTCAGTATCTCTCTCCTCACTCTGCCCGGAAGGGACATCGCCAGTAACGAAGGTCACTAAGAGGTATAGGTCAATGCCATAAGTATGGGGTAAAGCAGATGAACGACCCCGACAGGCCCCTACAAGTATCACATGTCATGAGGGTCATGTCAATAATAACCTCTTACCGCCCCCGGGGTATCTCTCCTTGGGGTTGACTTTGATAGATATAGATCACCTACAGATCAGAGCTGACCTAGAGTGACCTCAGATCTTGGAGAGGTGGAGGATCGCTCTCGGCTGTCTCCGGCAGATATTGAACCTGACGGTAACCCCATTCTGCTGAACATCGGGGGTCCTAGCGATGGGATTCCAGTGATCACACATTGATCAGCTGTGGGTAGGTATAAGGGTTTATTGTGGGTTAACCCCCTGAGGTCCAATCACTTATATAGCAATGTTCTTAGGGAAGGAAACACTACACTTTCCCCGAAATATACATTTTAAAGGTAAAATCAACAAAAAATGTCGAGCAACTTTGTAATTTCTAGGCCTTATGTAATTTGTGCAGATTGTTTAGTAGTTTTGTCTCTGCTCTCTATTCACAACTAAAGATAAATTCAGATACTATGCAATTCTGTAGTAAGCCTTTCTCCAGTGTAGATTATAATGACCTGTGTAATAAGCCAAAGTGGATAGATAGGTTACTGACACCAGAACCAGCATATCACCCCAGCCCTGCAGATAGATAGGTTACTGTCACCAGACCCAGCATATCACCCCAGCCCTGCAGATAGATAGGTTAGTGTCACCAGAACCAGCATATCACCCCAGCCCTGCAGATAGATAGGTTACTGTCACCAGAACAAGCATATCACCCCAGCCCTGCAGATAGATAGGTTACTGTCACCAGAACCAGTATATCACCCCAGTCCTGCAGATAGATAGGTTACTGTCACCAGACCCCAGTATATCACCCCAGCCCTGCAGATAGATAGGTTAGTGTCACCAGACCCAGCATATCACCCCAGCCCTGTAGATAGATAGGTTACTGTCACCAGAACCAGCATATCATCCCAGCCCTGCAGATAGATAGGTTAGTGTCACCAGACCCAGCATATCACCCCAGCCCTGTAGATAGATAGGTTACTGTCACCAGAACCAGCATATCATCCCAGCCCTGCAGATAGATAGGTTAGTGTCACCAGACCCAGCATATTACCCCAGTCCCGCAGATAGATAGGTTAGTGTCACCAGACCCAGCATATCACCCCAGCCCTGCAGATAGATAGGTTAGTGTCACCAGACCCAGCATATCACCCCAGCCCTGCAGATAGATAGGTTAGTGTCACCAGACCCAGCATATTACCCCAGCCCTGTAGATAGATAGGTTAGTGTCACCAGAACCAGCATATCACCCCAGTCCTGCAGATAGATAGGTTAGTGTCACCAGAACCAGCATATCACCCCAGCCCTGTAGATAGATAGGTTAGTGTCACCAGAACCAGCATATCACCCCAGCCCTGCAGATAGATAGGTTACTGTCACCAGTACCAGCATATCATCCCAGCCCTGCAGATAGATAGGTTAGTGTCACCAGACCCAGCATATCACCCCAGCCCTGCAGATAGATAGGTTAGTGTCACCAGAACCAGCATATCACCTCAGCCCTGCAGATAGATAGGTTAGTGTCACCAGACCCAGCATATCACCCCAGCCCTGCAGATAGATAGGTTAGTGTCACCAGAACCAGCATATCACCCCCAGCCCTGCAGATAGATAGGTTAGTGTCACCAGACCCAGCATATCACCCCCAGCCCTGCAGATAGATAGGTTAGTGTCACCAGACCAAACATATCACCCCAGCCCTGCAGATAGATAGGTTAGTGTCACCAGAACAAGCATATCACCCCAGCCCTGCAGATAGATAGGTTACTGACACCAGAACCAGCATATCACCCCAGTCCTGCAGATAGATAGGTTACTGTCACCAGACCCCAGTATATCACCCCAGCCCTGCAGATAGATAGGTTAGTGTCACCAGACCCAGCATATTACCCCAGTCCCGCAGATAGATAGGTTAGTGTCACCAGACCCAGCATATCACCCCAGCCCTGCAGATAGATAGGTTAGTGTCACCAGAACCAGCATATCACCCCAGCCCTGCAGATAGATAGGTTAGTGTCACCAGACCCAGCATATCACCCCAGCCCTGCAGATAGATAGGTTAGTGTCACCAGACCCCAGTATATCACCCCAGCCCTGCAGATAGATAGGTTAGTGTCACCAGAACCAGCATATCACCCCAGCCCTGCAGATAGATAGGTTACTGTCACCAGATCCAGCATATCACCCCAGCCCTGCAGATAGATAGGTTACTGTCACCAGAACCAGCATATCACCCCAGCCCTGCAGATAGATAGGTTACTGTCACCAGATCCAGCATATCACCCCAGCCCTGCAGATAGATAGGTTACTGTCACCAGAACCAGCATATCACCCCAGCCCTGCAGATAGATAGGTTACTGTCACCTGAATCACATGTTGTTTTTCCCCTGCCTCTGTTGCTTAGATATCACAGTTTTTGTCAATATGCAAATTAGCTCTTGGGAGCAAGGATGCTCAAAGAGTTCTTTGCCACGGAGGCAGTGACTGACAAGGAGAAAACACCATTTGATTCAGGAGAACCAAATGGTGGAAAGGTGTTGGCTAAATGTATATGTAGCTAGCAGATATCTGTCTTGCTCTCCCACTCATCCAAGTATGCATGTGTCCTCGGTAGAAAAAGGGGAGTCAATTGCTGTCAGACACTTCTAGAGTTGGCTTAGTTACGATAGGATTGGGCATGTTCAAATCCAAGGATCGGCAGAATTTGAGTCATGAGACTGGTCTGGTTTATCTAATGTGTATGGTCAGCTTAAGGTCACAAAGGGCTGGGCGTAGCAATGGGACCCTGTTGTAGTGGTCACCTTGCAGGCCTATAATGTGGGGCTGTGTATGGAGACAATAGATATGTTACTTCCCTGCTCTCTTGCACAATGACTACATTGGCGTATTACACAACACTCTTCCCCTCCTGGCACAGATAATTCCTTCACTCCTGGAGGAGGCCGTGCGGCATGCTCACACTGTTTACTGCACTTCCTTAAGGATTAATGTTATTGCTTTTATTTTTGACACAACACGGTTCATCTGTTTACAGTGCTGAAAAGGGGAGGTCTAGTTAAGCAAACCCATTTTCATACAACTTATAACACTTTCATACAACTTACATCTCTTGACCAGAGCATAGAACAGTTATAAAGAGCATCTCTTACCTGTCCTGTGTCTCAGTCTGAAGGACAAACTGAGAAGAGTACACGTTGTGTGCGCATGATTTTTATAAAATAGATGCCTATGTGAGAAGTTAGTAGGACTGTACTTACCTGGCTGAGTTTTGCTGGCTGGTGCAACTTTCACAGCTATAGTGGTCATGGTGGATCAGTTTCAACCGGGCCCAGAAGCCAGGGGGGCCCACAAGTCACCCTCACCACACTGGAGCTGCATAAACTTCTTTGATCTCCTTTCTGATTTCCTTTGATGGCCGGAAGTCTGTGCATTATAATTGTATTCCCCCGCCCTCGGTGCACTGGAGTGAGAAGGTTTATGATACACGGCCTTCCACTGTCAGAAAGAAGAAGATTAAACCATTAATAGCAAAAAATAATATCAGTGGGTCAGCAGCATATAGTCAAGGAGGGATTCTGTGGGAGAGGCTGTAGTAATAAAGGGGGCATGTTTACTATGTGGGGGTCAGCAGGGGATAGCAATGATGGGAGACGGGTATACAGTCATGCAAACAGTCATGGTGGTCTGGGCCAGATAGAGAAGACAATGGGAAATGTAAATGTGGCTAAAATTTCATATAATACACTTTGCACTTGGGAACACCAGTGATGATGTCATTGTTCTGCCACTAATGGAAGCGAATCTACAGCCTATCTGCATTGTTCCATAAATCAGGAATCAATCCATAGTAGAGAATATGTCATGCAAAATATACATATACAAAGTATACAGCACTGTGATTGATGATATAATCGGGTGGGAACCATCTTATATCCTATGACCCCATCACGGCCGCAGGAAGTGAGTGGCCTGACCTAACCCAGGACATGTACGGATCAGTGTATGAATACATTGTGTGTAATACCGTAGTCATGATGTACAGCGCTTATGCAACAATATCCTTGTATTCAAGGGCATAGATGTGTTAGGCTATAGGGTAAATGTTATAGGTGCCGTGACCCCTTTACTGACCTATGGCTAGAATAGACCATCAGGAGGGGCAGACTAGTCATTTATCATTACTCTCAAGTATCAGACAAGCCGAGGGTCCACATTGGGCCGAGCAACTTCATTTGTTACCTTTTTCTAGTCACACAAATCTGCAGCATTATGTAACCGCCATGAATTTGCTGCGGGAGATTCAGGCTATAACCTGTGGGTGACCTTCATTTTATTCAGAGCAAAAAGTTGCAGAGAAACTCGTGACTATGGCAAGAAATCAGAAAATTTCAGGTTTACAATCTTCACTGAGTTGCTGGAAACTCTTTCCCAATTGAAATTCTTTAACCCTTTAGAGGAATTTTTAAATTTTCATTTTCGACTCCCATAAAATTCGGAACGGGGTGGAAATGGACAAAAAGCACGTTTGTGCGACTTTCTTACGGGCTTCGTTTTCACAGCGTTCACTTTGCAGCCAAAATGACATGTCACCCGTATTCTATGTTTTGGGACAATTCCAGGGATAACAATTTTTTTTTTTTTTTTACATGATAACACCTTAACAAAAATCTAAAACTTTGCAAAAAAATTCCAGGAGTTCTGGTCTCTGCCGCTCAGTTTGCTCGATGTCTTCTGGATGATCCATTGGTTCCCCATTGGTCCGTCTATACCTTACCTACCAAGCGGAGGTCACATAAGGTGGATTTCTCACGTGGCCGTGAATTCCTTCACCCTGCTAATTACCAGGATTAATATGATAATCTCCCGTCAGACCCGTCATGTACTTGGCCTCTGTTCTTCTACCTTATTATAGAAGTGATTTTGGCTGTATAAAGCTTTAGGGAACACAGTATACTAGGCGTCCAGTACCAGCCATAGACCACAGGGTGAACTTACACCCCATGGACCCAAATATATAATGGTCCCCAACAGATGAGTTACCTGAAGCTTCTGCACACATTCCCTTTAAAGTACTGCCCTAAAGCTTTACTGGTCGGCCCACCAGCGCAATGGTGTAGAGGCAAACATTTGGATTCCTGCCATAGTATCTACTTCACATGCTACAGAACATCATAATACAGATCTCAGCTGCTGCAGAACATCATAGTACACACCTCAGCCTCTGCAGAACATCATAATACTCACCTCAGCTGCTGCAGAACATCGTAATACACCCTAAGCTGCTGCAGAACATCATAGTAAACACCTCAGCTGCTGCAGAACATCATAATACTCACCTCAGCTGCTGCAGAACATCGTAATACACCCTAAGCTGCTGCAGAACATCACAATACACACCTCAGCTGCTGCAGAACATCATAATACACATCTCAGCTGCTGCAGAACATCATAATACACACCTCAGCTGCTGCAGAACATCATAGTACACACCTCAGCTGCTGCAGAACATCATAGTACACACCTCAGCTGCTGCAGAACATCATAATACACACCTCAGCTGCTGCAGAACATCATAGTACACACCTCAGCTGCTGCAGAACATCATAATACACACCTCAGCTGCTGCAGAACATCATAATACACATCTCAGCTGCTGCAGAACATCATAATACACACCTCAGCTGCTGCAGAACATCATAATACACACCTAAGCTGCTGCAGAACATCATAGTGCACACCTCAGCTGCTGCAGAACATCATAATACAGATCTCAGCTGCTGCAGAACATCATAGTACACACCTCAGCTGCTGCAGAACATCATAGTGCACACCTCAGCTGCTGCAGAACATCATAATACAGATCTCAGCTGCTGCAGAACATCATAGTACACACCTCAGCTGCTGCAGAACATCATAATACACACCTCAACCGCTGCAGAACATCATAATACACACCTCAGCTGCTGCAGAACATCATAATACAGCCTCAGCCGCTGCAGAACATCATAATACAGCCTCAGCTGCTGCAGAACATCATAATACACACCTCAGCTGCTGCAGAACATCATAATACACACCTCAGCTGCTGCAGAACATCATAATACACACCTCAGCTGCTGCAGAACATCATAATACACATCTCAGCTGCTGCAGAACATCATAATACAGCCTCAGCTGCTACAGAACATCAAAATACATCCTAAGCTGCTGCAGAACATCATAATACACACCTCAGCTGCTGCAGAACATCATAGTACACACCTCAGCTGCTGCAGAACATCATAATACAGCCTCAGCCGCTGCAGAACATCAAAATACACACCTCAGCTGCTGTAAAACATCATAGTACACAGCTCAGCTGCTGCAGAACATCATAATACAGATCTCAGCTGCTGCAGAACATCATAGTACACACCTCAGCCTCTGCAGAACATCATAATACTCACCTCAGCTGCTGCAGAACATCGTAATACACCCTAAGCTGCTGCAGAACATCATAGTAAACACCTCAGCTGCTGCAGAACATCATAATACTCACCTCAGCTGCTGCAGAACATCGTAATACACCCTAAGCTGCTGCAGAACATCACAATACACACCTCAGCTGCTGCAGAACATCATAATACACATCTCAGCTGCTGCAGAACATCATAATACACACCTCAGCTGCTGCAGAACATCATAGTACACACCTCAGCTGCTGCAGAACATCATAGTACACACCTCAGCTGCTGCAGAACATCATAATACACACCTCAGCTGCTGCAGAACATCATAGTACACACCTCAGCTGCTGCAGAACATCATAATACACACCTCAGCTGCTGCAGAACATCATAATACACATCTCAGCTGCTGCAGAACATCATAATACACACCTCAGCTGCTGCAGAACATCATAATACACACCTAAGCTGCTGCAGAACATCATAGTGCACACCTCAGCTGCTGCAGAACATCATAATACAGATCTCAGCTGCTGCAGAACATCATAGTACACACCTCAGCTGCTGCAGAACATCATAGTGCACACCTCAGCTGCTGCAGAACATCATAATACAGATCTCAGCTGCTGCAGAACATCATAGTACACACCTCAGCTGCTGCAGAACATCATAATACACACCTCAACCGCTGCAGAACATCATAATACACACCTCAGCTGCTGCAGAACATCATAATACAGCCTCAGCCGCTGCAGAACATCATAATACAGCCTCAGCTGCTGCAGAACATCATAATACACACCTCAGCTGCTGCAGAACATCATAATACACACCTCAGCTGCTGCAGAACATCATAATACACACCTCAGCTGCTGCAGAACATCATAATACACATCTCAGCTGCTGCAGAACATCATAATACAGCCTCAGCTGCTACAGAACATCAAAATACATCCTAAGCTGCTGCAGAACATCATAATACACACCTCAGCTGCTGCAGAACATCATAATACACACCTCAGCTGCTGCAGAACATCATAGTACACACCTCAGCTGCTGCAGAACATCATAATACAGCCTCAGCCGCTGCAGAACATCAAAATACACACCTCAGCTGCTGTAAAACATCATAGTACACAGCTCAGCTGCTGCAGAACATCATAATACAGATCTCAGCTGCTGCAGAACATCATAGTACACACCTCAGCCTCTGCAGAACATCATAATACTCACCTCAGCTGCTGCAGAACATCGTAATACACCCTAAGCTGCTGCAGAACATCATAGTAAACACCTCAGCTGCTGCAGAACATCATAATACTCACCTCAGCTGCTGCAGAACATCGTAATACACCCTAAGCTGCTGCAGAACATCACAATACACACCTCAGCTGCTGCAGAACATCATAATACACATCTCAGCTGCTGCAGAACATCATAATACACACCTCAGCTGCTGCAGAACATCATAGTACACACCTCAGCTGCTGCAGAACATCATAGTACACACCTCAGCTGCTGCAGAACATCATAATACACACCTCAGCTGCTGCAGAACATCATAGTACACACCTCAGCTGCTGCAGAACATCATAATACACACCTCAGCTGCTGCAGAACATCATAATACACATCTCAGCTGCTGCAGAACATCATAATACACACCTCAGCTGCTGCAGAACATCATAATACACACCTAAGCTGCTGCAGAACATCATAGTGCACACCTCAGCTGCTGCAGAACATCATAATACAGATCTCAGCTGCTGCAGAACATCATAGTACACACCTCAGCTGCTGCAGAACATCATAGTGCACACCTCAGCTGCTGCAGAACATCATAATACAGATCTCAGCTGCTGCAGAACATCATAGTACACACCTCAGCTGCTGCAGAACATCATAATACACACCTCAACCGCTGCAGAACATCATAATACACACCTCAGCTGCTGCAGAACATCATAATACAGCCTCAGCCGCTGCAGAACATCATAATACAGCCTCAGCTGCTGCAGAACATCATAATACACACCTCAGCTGCTGCAGAACATCATAATACACACCTCAGCTGCTGCAGAACATCATAATACACACCTCAGCTGCTGCAGAACATCATAATACTCACCTCAGCTGCTGCAGAACATCATAATACAGCCTCAGCTGCTACAGAACATCAAAATACATCCTAAGCTGCTGCAGAACATCATAATACACACCTCAGCTGCTGCAGAACATCATAATACACACCTCAGCTGCTGCAGAACATCATAGTACACACCTCAGCTGCTGCAGAACATCATAATACAGCCTCAGCCGCTGCAGAACATCAAAATACACACCTCAGCTGCTGTAAAACATCATAGTACACAGCTCAGCTGCTGCAGAACATCATAATACAGATCTCAGCTGCTGCAGAACATCATAGTACACACCTCAGCTGCTGCAGAACATCATAATACACACCTCAGCTGCTGCAGAACATCATAATACACACCTCAGCTGCTGCAGAACATCATAATACACACCTCAGCTGCTGCAGAACATCAAAATACACCCTCAGCTGCTGCAGAACATCATAATACACATCTCAGCTGCTGCAGAACATCATAATACACACCTCAGCTGCTGCAGAACATCATAATACACACCTCAGCTGCTGCAGAACATCATAATACACACCTCAGCTGCTGCAGAACATCATAATACACACCTAAGCTGCTGCAGAACATCATAATACACACCTCAGCCGCTGCAGAACATCATAATACACATCTCAGCTGCTGCAGAACATGATCACACACACCCCAGCTAATTCCTCTTCTGTAAATGCATTTCTATAGAAAAATTTATTTGGCTAATTATTAGAGAATTTTTGTAACTAATCCCATTGTCATGTTGTGTCCAGGTCATCGCTATACTGATGGATGAATTCACTGACGCCGAGATCTTCTGTGATGTATTAGAAGCTGCAAACAAAAGGAGTGTGTTTGTCTACTTACTCCTGGACGCCAGCAAGTTACAGTCATTTATGGTGATGTGCGAGAAACTGCAAGTCAGAGACCTTCACCTGAAGGTACAGAGCGTGATCTGCCTCCATATTACACAGCTTATACATCACTTCATGCAATAGCACCCGGCATCATAATTGTGCCCAATGTGGGGGATTCTTGGTGCTTTTCTCATTACAGAAGATGCAAATATTGGCAGTATGCATGTGATAGTTACAGCCTTACATTGTGCTGGAAATAGCTGATCAGCAGGTGTACCTGGTGTGGGATTCCCGTCAATCCAGTATTGATGACCTATTTTAAACAAGACCTTTTACCAATTCCACCAGGTTCATTTATTTGCACCCTCTAACAGGCTCCACTGATTCTGGCACAGTTGGAAATTTTTCTCTAGCCCCCACCGTTCCTGAGCAATCAGTG
This sequence comes from Leptodactylus fuscus, assembly GCF_031893055.1. NCBI lineage: Eukaryota > Metazoa > Chordata > Amphibia > Anura > Leptodactylidae > Leptodactylus > Leptodactylus fuscus. The sequence goes on from NC_134268.1 coordinate 19,693,907, forward strand.
TGACTAGTTTTGGCACCTGATATACTGTTTAGGCTCTGTACTTTCAAGTGGTTGGTGCAAGGGGCGTGATTCTGAGCTCTGATGTCCTTTGATTGGACAGTGTCACAAAGCTCAGAATCACGCCCACCTCCTGCTCCTGTCTGAGCCCACCTGACAGAGCCTAAACAGCATATCAGGCCAAAACTAACTACACTGATTGCTCAAGAGCGGTGGGGGCTAGAGAGAAGATTCCAACTATGCCAGAATCAGTGGACCAGAGTCTATTAAATGGTTCAACTAACTTGGCTTGGTAGAGGTGCTGATAGGTCCTACTTAATATAAAACGGTAAGAGGGGGGGAAGAGGGGGATGGAGATGCAGCTTTGTTCTCTGAAACATTAAGACCTCTGATTAGCTCAAAGCACTTGGTACAACTCTTACTTCACAACTGGAAGAGCTGCCCTCTTAACCCGGAGAAATAGAGAAGAGTAGGGGAAGGGGGAACAATCCAAAATCTGCAGGTTACACAGAAAATTTCTGGCTGACTAGAGAGTAAGTTGGAGCAGTTGAGGATGACCCCGGCGTGCGCTGTGTTCTCTTAGGCCTTTGTTATATGCTTGATATTGCATTACATGAGCCTCACACTTACTGTATCTTCATGCATCTTGTCTTGACATCGTCTTCTCAAACTTGCAGAACATATCCATCAGGAGCGTGACTGGAGAAGTCTACTGCTCAAAATCGGGCAAGAAGTTTTTTGGCCAAATTCATGAAAAGTTTATTATATCTGACTGGAGGTTTGTCCTCTCCGGAACATACAGGTACGAGACCTTCTATATTTTTCATACATCCATTGTCATAACTGGCCCTTACTAGAGAATGCTGAGGGTCAAACTCAGGATCAGGGGTGGTGTCTAGGCCTGTTGTGACACAGAAGAGGCTTGAAGACCTTAGGACAGGGTTAGGAAACCTTCGGCTCTCCAGCTCCTGTGAAACTACAACTCCCAACATGCTCCATTCGCTTCCATTGGAGTTCCAAGAACAGCAGAGCCAGTATGCATGCTGGGAGTTGTAGTTTTGCAACAGCTGGAGAGCCGCACATTCCCTACCCCTGCCTTAGGGAATGCGCACTGAATGGCAGATCGCAGGCCAAGAGAGGGGAGGGGAGGTGAGGTTAGTTGTTTTTATTATTTGCCTGCACCTCCCCTGGTCCTCTACTTATTATACTCTGGAAAGACTCCAAAGTGTAATAACAAATTGCGGCTGTTGAACACCCAAAAATTTTGGGTTCAGCCAAATCTGAAATTTTTGGAAAATTTGCACCAATCCTAGTTGGTTGTGAACCAGTTCAGGCATTCCTCCTCAGGAGCCTACTGAGGTCTCCCCACTATGGAGTCATCCTACTGTTCTCTAAAGCAGATGGTGGGGCAGTAAGCAGGGGCGGACACCCCTTACAACCAACCAATAGGACGAAGGGATGGAGCCACCTAGACCTTCTACAGGTCTGATAGCAACCTCAGGAGTTACCTACAAGTAGAATAAAAAAATATTTCTACGTCTTCACAATGGATTTGAAGACAGATAATGGGAATCTCATCTTATCGGAGCAGATCAGGAGTAAATAGGGCGTCACCGTTTTAGAAATTCATTTGACTTTGAGTGAGAGATTTATAATTGTCAAATAATGCTCCATACGTAGGCAAGACGTAGACGCTCAGGTCCCATTCATCAGATCTGGCAGCGACCAGCTTATCTTCCATCACATCTATGGAAATGTAGAGAATAATTAATACAGGATAATACACAGCCTTTAAAAAAAATGTGTGAAAAGAAACATCAAAGGCTCTTTGTAATCTGGAACCAAAGGTATAAAACATCTATTATCCTGCACAGGGTTCCCGGAGAAGATGTATTATTAATGAGGCTCAGTAGGTGTGGAGGGCAGCGCTGCAGCTGCTGGGTGTGTGCTCCGACTAGTCCCTGCGCCCTCTCACAGCCTGGTGGTTACACATTTGCAAGGGTATTATAAAAGTCTCCCTGGTTCTGGTCCAAAAGCTCAGCTTGGGGCCCCGGCACAACTTCTCCTCACAACTGTCACCCTGGACATTTTTTTAGCATTTGCATTTCCCTTTCCTTCTCTGGTGCAGACCACCATGACGACTTCTTCACAACTTGTCTGTGCACATCATTCCCATCCTCAGTTGGTGCCCCCACACAGTAATCGTACCACCTTTTGGTCCACAACCTCCCCCACAGAATCCCTCCTTGACTATATGCCGCTGACCAACTGCTGTTTTTTGCCATAAAAGGTGAATTCTCTCCTTTCTGACAGTGGAAGGCTGTGTATCCTAAATCTTTTCACTCCAGTGCACCAGAGGGCAGGGGGAATAAATTTAGGATCCACAGAAAAGTGGATCTAAAAAGTTTAACCAGCCCTAGTGTGGCAAGGATGATCTGCGGGCCCCCCTGGCTTCTGGACCCCTATAGTTTTCTTCTTCACCAAGCCAAAGAATCAGCTGGGCAGCAAGATTTTGCAAGATTTTTGACTGAATTTCCTCCAAAAATAAAAAAAAAGTTTCTATTTCGCCATAACTTGTAACCTGCAGGCAAGAATTAATATGAGAAATCATATACCCCTTCAGAAATGGATACTGTAATACTAGATAATCTCTAGAACATGCGTTTGCCCCGGAGAGGCGCTTTAATGATATAATAGCAGGGTAGTTATATGTTGGTGCGGAATTAAAAAAGATCTATAAAAATTCCCTCTTAATTAATTCTTAGTTGGATCTCTTATCTTCGGAAATGCTGGCGAGAATGTAGGCAGGTTATTGAGAATTGGAGCCTATTAATAAGCAGTTCTGTACCAGATAGAGATCAGAATATATCGCGTTACAATCCTGGGAGTAGCCAACTTATCTTACAAGAAGATATAACTCTCCTACCAAGGTGCAATTCATCCAAGAATACTAAGAATTCATGAATTTGCCACGTGCAAAAAACACGAGGAGCTCCAGGTCTACGGGAAAAAGCCGACTAGTCACGAGTCCACCGATCGTAGAAGATGACAGATTTGTTTGGTGGATATAAAGAGCATGTAGTCAGGAAATATAAAAATATAAATATAAATTAGTATACAAGAAAAATTTTTGGATTATTTAATATTTATGGGATTCTTTGACAATCTACATACAGCGACCACCCAAAACTCCAAAACTATGTCAAGGGAGAAATGGATTTGACTCTTGATCATGGTCTTAATGGTCATGATCAATTGGACAAGCCCATTAGATGGTGAAAATTTTTTCATTAGCCACTTCCGGACCACCCATAGAGTATATATGTCCGGGAAGTGGTTGCCTAGTTCTGATAGGATGTACCAGTACGTCCAGTCAGAACACAGAACACAGAGATCGTGCAGCTACTGAAGCTGGGAGTCGGCTGTAACTTCAGCCGGAGCTCCCAGAGAGATGGCAGGGAAGGTTTATTCCCTTCTCTGCCATCTTGATATCTCGATCGCTGTGTATACAGCACTCAATAAGCGATGTATACACGGCTATGGGCACCGCCATGATGCAGCCGCCCTCTGACCTGGTGGTCACGTGATCCGCCAGGAGCAGCGTCTTGCAAGAGCTGCTGGGTCCTACAGGACCCAGATCAGCTCTGCATAGTGTGTATACAGCATGCAGGAGGCTGTATTCCTCCTGCAACTGAGGCTAAATGTACCAGCCCCAGTTATAGGAGAAATCAGCCTCCAATACAAAAAATAGTGATCAGATGTCCCCAAAGGTCTTTTATCACCTTATGGGGAGACAATCTGAAAAAAATATATATATATATATATATATATATATATATATATATCCTATTAATATTATAAATGTGAAAGTTTGTGGGTTTGTGAGTTTGTGTGTGTTTGGATGTTCGGATGTTTGTTCCTCAATCACGCAAAAACTGCTCCACCGATTTGGCTGAAATTTTCCACAAACATAGTTAATACACCCGATTGCGCAATAGGCTACTTTTCGTCACAATAGCGCACATACGTTTGTGCCAGGAACCCCACAAAACCCAAACTCACACCACCATCTCTGCAATCTCACACACTTTGGACCATAGCAAGCCACAAAATTCATATTGCCCTCTACAGCAGAGGTCAGCAACCCCACACAATCACATATACATATACTTTACCACTTTGCCCCTCCCCTTAACGATACTCCAGGAGGCGCTCTATAACGCTCCGGAGCAGCCATGTTTGCCGACCCCCACCGCTCTGACAATCCGCGACACCGCCCACCCATGTCAATACCCCTAGGTGGTCTAATAAATGCAAAAAAAAAAAGTTTAAAAAAAAGTAAAAAAAAAATAAAAACAAATAAAAAGGATTAAAAATTCAAATCACCCCCCTTTCCCTAGAACACATATAAAAGTAGTTAAAAACTGTGAAACACATACATGTTAGGTATCCCCACGTCCGAAATCGTCCGCTCTACAAAGCTATACAAATATTTTTCCTGTTTGGTAAACGCCGTAGCGGGAAAAATGGTCAAAAGTGCCAAACCGCCGTTTTTTCACTGTTTTGATTCTGATAAAAATTTGAATAAAAAGTGATCAAAGCAATAACATTTCCCAAAAATGGTATGAACTACAAAGTACACCCGGTCACGCAAAAAAGACGCCCTATGCATCCCCGTACACCGACGTATAAAAAAGTTACGCCTGTCAGAATATGGCGACTTTTCAAAAAAAATTTTTTTAACATAGTTTTGGATTTTTTAAAGGGGTCAAAATGTAAATAAAACCATATAAATTTGGTATCCCCGGAATCGTAACGAACACAGAATACAGGGGACATGTCAATTTGGTTGCACAGTGAACGCCGTAAAACCAAAGCCTGTAAGAAAGTCGCAGAAATGCATTTTTTCTTCAAATCCACCCCATTCTGAATTTTTTCCCTGCTTCCCAGTACATTATATAGAATAAATAATGGTGGCATCATGAACAAAAATTTGTCCCAGAAAAATTAAGACCTCATATGGCCCTGTGAGTGGAGAAATAAAAAAAGTTATGGGGTTTAGAAGGAGGGGAGTCAAAAACAAAAAACCAAAATCAAAAAATGCCATCGGCGGGAAAGGGTTAACTTCAAATACCTCTGTCCCAAAGTCACTATGTAACGTTTCTCACAACATTGTATATATAGCAGCTCAAATACAAATTAACTTCAACACAAAAGTCTCACGTATTCTCTGAATTACAGAAACAACAAGATACAAAGTTACATTTCATATCCCATACCTTATACACAGTACGAAAACCTTACCCGTGCCTGTATATACCCACTGCTACAGTCACCGCAGACGAAGTCGCAGGTACCAGCTAGTATATATATATATATATATATATATATATATATATATATATATATATATATAATAAAAAAGTTTTTAAAAAATGTAAATAAAATAATAATAAAAAAATTAATAATAATACGCTAATAAAACCCCGTTATTAAAGGTTATAGCCCCACCCCCGACGACACCATACAAAATGAAAATTACAGTAACGGAGAGGAAAAACTATTTTATAAAGTTTTTCAGTGACACTTTGTGTTATTAAATAAAAAAAATTATAATAAATTGAAAACCAGACACAATTTCCCTCCTATTTTGTTTATATTTTCCCGGATATAAAATAAATTAAAACACATTCGAAAATAAAAACAACATAAAAATAAAGCCCTATGTGCCCCCGAAAAAAGACACAAAAATTAGTTAGAAAAATATTACAGACCTCAAAACCGCACATACAAAATAAACCGAAAATGTGTCTGGTCCTGGAGCACAAATTGGCCCGGTACTGAAGTGGTTAAATGTTATCAAGCCAAGATTTCTCTTAGGGAGCGTTCACACTACCGTCGGTGTCCGACATGTAGTGTCCGCTCCTGCATGCAGGGTTCTTCTGTCCGCTTGAGAAGTCGGACATCTTCTCTTGCGGACAGGAAAGGACGGGCACGGAGTGCAAAAGAACGCACCCGATGCCCATTCAAGTGAATGACAGGTGTCACGGACACAGCTAGTGTCCGCTCCTAGTGTCCGTGACAGATTTTGAGCGGACACTAGGAGCGGACACTACATGTCGGACACCGACGGTAGTGTGAACACCCCCTTACTATTAGACAAGCCAACCCATGCTGATGTTCTGCAACCTAAAATACTGTACAAAAACATCTCCTTCGCCCACATCTGCTTAGCTCCAGGGTTCCTCACACTTATGACATTACATAAACTGGCCGTATATTTTTCGCACTCCTGTAGTAGGTCAGTGAAGCTAATGTCAGAACCTGCCCAATATACGGGAAGCTTGAGTGTTGCATTTTTCCTTTCCTAGAGTGGACCCTCGGGCTGTAGCTACATGTACACAAACTGCTTTCTTGAGACCCAATTCTTGACATTAATTCAAACAACTTGTATGAATTATCTTCCTAGGTTCTCCAAAGGGGGAGCCTGGGGCCGTGCTGGTGTTATGAACTCCTAGTGGTATGGACTTTATAGTAGAGGAAGGACAACGTTGTCTTCCATTGACATACCTTACACTAGAGTGCCAGACTTTGAAGTCTCAGGATGGAATCGTTCCTTCAGTGAGATGAATGAGATCCAATCCCTATTCCTCATCGACCTCCAATTACCCGGAACAGAATTTTGGGCCTATTTAGATACAATAAATCCAAGACACTAGCTTATACATTTTCTTCCACTGGGACCCCAAGAGGCAGAATCTTATGGATGACCCTAGAAATGTAAAAAAATTTATAATTTGCAAAAATGTATTTTATAATATAGACATTAGGACATTAAAATAAGCACAAAGAAAGAGAGTCTCATGGTAACAGTCTGATGTCTGCAATGCCAGGGCTCTGGACCAGCTGGGCTACAAAATTTCACCTACACCAACAGCGTTTTCAAGCTACTTGAGTTAGGATTGAGGTACCCAAGACCAGGTAACTCTTACTAGTCCAGACATGGACTCCATGGATAAGGAGCTGTAGGGCAAGTAAACCCCAAGGGGTCTACTTGGTATGGTTGTGTTGGCTGTGATGGGCAATGACAAGCATAAACGTTGCAAGAATGTAGCGGGAAAGGTATAGAAGACATTTGAGAAATGGGGGCAGTCCAAAAGTAGTAGTCAGGCAAGTGCATCAGTGGTTGAAGGTTGAACCAAGGGTTGGGTGACTGTGGTCATTCAGGGTCGTGTCTGTGGTACCATAGAGAGTAATTCAGATGGATAAACCAAGATTTACTGGCCATGAAAATTCACATACACAATGTAATACAGAGTGACGGAGACAATCAGTCAGGCAAGCTGGGTCAATTTACAAATGGTCGATCGGAAACAAAAAACTATAATATACCCGTAATAGTCAGCTATGAAGAAACTTCTCTCTTTCACAAGTGGCCAGATAAAAAATAATTTTCTCCATTTTCCTTTTGATGAGGGCTTGTTTTTTGCAGGCTGGGCTGTAGTTTTATCGGCACGATTCTGAGATACATACGACTTTTTTATACCTTTTTCAGATTATTTCCTTTATTCAGCTTCGGAGGTTTCAGCGTTGAGTCACAGAGAGGTCTATGGTAGCGAGGGAGCAGAGCTGAGTGCATGCATGACAGGACATATACCCCTGGGCTGCTCTGCCTCTGACATGTGGAAAATCACTTATGAGCTTTAGCTCCGCAGTCGGTGTCAGCACATGTGCTCAGCTCACTGGGAAATGATTGCATGACATATATGAAGGGTGACAGGCCGGGGAGCGATCACAATGAGGGAGTTCCAATCACTTACCTGCATTTGTCTCCGATTTGACACCTCAATTATACTGTCAAAACAAAAAGAGCTGACGTGCATGCTGGGAAATTGTATAGAATGGGCCGTGGGATATTCATGGGATAGGATCATGTGCGGCGTACGTGGGGGAGGCCCAGTAACACTGGCTTGTTGGGAGTGTAACTATAGGGGATGCTGAATATTCTTGGGCTAACCCAGTCCCTGGATCCTAAGGGGGATCCAAAAGCTCTGCCCCATATCAGAGCTTCTTCAGACTCCAGCTCCCATTGGATTCCATTGGAAACAGAAAAATAAACCAAATGATTGTGTCTTTAGTAATATAAATTAATTACTAATTATGACTTACTTAAAAGTGCCAGTAAAAGAAAGTAGAAGTCTGATGTACTAAAAGTAGAAAAGTGACGAATGGTACGAACACGGATAAGCAAAAAAGAAAAAATAATCTTTTGGTTTGTCTTGTTAACATGGGACACAAAATGTAAAATATAAAAAAAAAAAAAATTCAAACTAAATTTTCAATTTTTTTTCCAATGCTAATGTACACTTTTTTTTTTTTTTTTTTTTTTTTATAAATCCACAATACTATTACACTGGATGCCGGATCTTTAAAGAGTGGCTATAGCTACCGGATCTATGCTGTAATGTACAGCGGAGACCCAGAGTTAATGCCCTCAATCATAATGAACTCATTGCATTGCGGTGTGGCCCCCGCAAATTAACTAAAAAAAAAACAAAACAGGGCCAGTTCCATACCTTTAATGTTGCAGGCCAGCTTCCGGCGGGAATACATATAAAAGTAAAAAATTGCTATGAAAAATAAAAAAGTGATGGGGTTTGGGAGGAGGGGTAGTCAAAAACGAAAAACAAAAATCAAAAAATGTCTGCAGCGAGAAGGGGGTTAATTAATTAATTTATGTAATTACAGTATTTATTTTTTTAAGTATCTTGTATAAAGAGTTCTATGCCTGCTTCCCCATGCCAAAACTTCTTACTGTTGTGCCCTGGCAGCTCAGCGTTATCATGGAAACACTTAAAGGGATTCTACCATTAAACTACCAACAGTCGACTCTGCCCGAGGCCTAGAAGTTTCACCGCCTGCGCCGGAAGAATACACATGAAGATGACATTCCAGAAGAAGATGGAGGCGGCGCTGGAGAATTTTCTCGCAGCATTGGGGACGCCCCCAGTGCTGTTTGAGCACTAAGGACCGCCCCCAGTGCTGCTAGAGAACTCTTTTGCATACCGACGGAAAACTGAATTTTAACCGAACGGCGGGGAGAAGAAGACATCTAAAGGTAGGAAAAGAATAGCCTTTCTTAAGGCTATTCTGACGTGTCAACGACAAAAAAAAGTTTTTAATGGTAGAATCCCTTTAATTTCTCACTTACAGTGAAATATAAAATCTGGATTTTGATTGGTTATCAAAAAATTTTACTTTTTATATTTTTATGGTAAAGAGAAGGTCGCTATTGTATAACTATTGTATAACATTTTGGCTGAAGGGAAAGCTGATTCATGAAATTTAAGCTGAAATATCTCTAATATAAAGAGCGGAATGTTCCCCATTACTAACACCTGTTATAATTCCTAGCTCAGGGTCATTTCTAGACGTGACGATGCCAAAAATTCTAAACTGTACAAGTTTCTTCAGAAAGATCCATCATATTTTTCTCAGATGACAAAAATTCGACTTCTAATAACAAAGTTAAAATAAAACTATATATATATATATATATATATATATATATATATATATATATATATATATACAGAGCAATTTTTGTGTTTTATTTTTTTTATCACTGCGTTCCACAATCCTTTTTTTTTTTTTTCTCCCGATGTAGCCATATTATTTTTTAGAACAAGATGTATTTTTTTTTAAAGTACTATTATGAGGGTATATATAATGTATTGAACTTTTTTATAAATGGGGTGTTTTTGTACTTTTTTAAATACATTTTTGGAATTGTTTTTGAGTGCTTTTTTTTACATGTTAAAGGGATTTTCTGGCCCCAAATTAATTTTTCACCCAGATCCTGTACAGATCAGCCGTTTTAGCAGCCTCCAGGTACCGGAATCTACTAGTGATCCGGTATTCTGTGGATAGGTGATCAATATGGAAAATAATTTTTTTTTTACTTTATGAACTATGTTGTCATATCTACCTAATTTATTACCTGTTTTTGTGTTTTACCCTTTTTGCACAATAAATCACTTTCAAAAAGTTGTATCGGCAGATTCTAAGAGCGGAAAAATGATTGACAGTCAACGGAGCTTTATGTTTTTAGGATGTAGTGAGTGTACTGTGGTGTGGTGTAGCCGTATTATTTGACAACATGACTCCATTATATGGGAATATTATGGCAGTAATGTAGTGGTCTCGGTATATTATTTTGTAGATGAGGTTGGAGAAGACATCAGTCCATCAAGTTCAACCTATAATCTTACAATCCCTACGGTGTTGATCCAGAAAAGAAAACAAACCCATGAGGCTTATACCAATTGCCCCATTTCAGGGGAAAAAAATTCCTTCCCGACTCCAATCTGGCAGTCAGTATGTTGGATATTATTTGGGTACTCTGTGGTGGTTTTATGTGCGTTGTATATAACCGTATTATTGTGGCACTCTATGGCGGTATTATGTGAACAAAGAGATCCATTTTCTATAAACCCAGCTTTTGAACCTTTTGCCACCTTTTGGTCTCTCTATGGCCCCACGTTAGTGCCCACGTTGCCCCGTATAATCTGAACCCTACATTTCCGCTCTATACACTTTCACTTTTCACACCTTTCCAGCTAAATACCCATTTATCTTAATTTTAGTAAGCTAATTATCGTCTTTCATTTGTTGATTTACTTTTTGGATGTTTTTTCATTTATAATCTTCCTGTCATATAGAAGTTATGGTATTGGATGTTGTCCAGGGCAGTTGTGTGCAGCTGGCAGAGACTCCAGGGATAGGTGCCAGGGCTGGGTGTAGGCTCTGCAGCTGGCATGCTTATCCATCATCCTTACATAAAACCGCCACTAATTTATGAGTACAGGTGTATGGCGTGAATACAAACACGCACTCTCAATACGCTCCATTGCTTTCATTCACTAATTTATGGGAAATTATTTTTGTCACGTCAGGGGGGGAGGGGGAGGATGTGATAAAAGTGGAGGAATGCCGTAATATGATAGGGATGTTTTTGCTTTCATTGCTATACAAATTTTCAACTTTTTGTAATTTTTTTTAAATTATATATTTTTTGGAAACTTACAATATTTTTTAAAATTAAAATAATTTGTCCTTTGCTTTGCTGATATTGTGTTGATCTTTTTGGTCAGGTGAAAAAAAAATAATTGCTATTGTGTGCACCTTCATGCAACTTATAGTCAACACGGTTGGGGCTTCTTCAGGGTTTGCAGATATGGAAGTTACTCGGGTTAGGGTAAGTAGGGTTAGTGTTATTGTTAGCAAGGGCAGGAGTTGGAATTAGTAGGGTAGGGATTTTGGGTTAGCAGGTTAGGAACTACTAAGGTTAGAGATTGGTAGAGTTGGGGTTGCAAAGTGAACACCCTGTTCTGGATTCTTAATGTCTGGCATTGCAACAGGGCCACTGTGGCTGGTACTGCAATAGGGTAAGTGTGGCTGGAACGGTAGTGGGGGAATTGTGGCTCGTACAGTAATGGGGGTAATATGGTTCATACCATAAAGGAGGAATTGTGGCTGGCACTGCAATGGGACACTGTGGCTAGTACTGTAGTGGGGGAACTGTAGCTGATACTATAGTGGGGGAATTGTGGTGGGTAGTGTAATAGGGGAACTGGTAGCTATTAATGTAGTAGTGGAATCGTGGATGCTACAGTACTATGAAAATTGTGGCTGATACTGTAATGGGGGAATTATGGCTAGTACTATAATGGGGACACTATGTCTGGTACTGTAATAGGGGAATCGTGGCTGCTATTGTAATACAAGAATGGTGGCTGGTACTGTAATGGGGGAATTGTGGCTGCTATTATAATACAAGAAATGTGGCTAGTACTGTAATGGGGACACTATGCCCAATACTGTAATGGGGGAATTGTATCTGGTACTGTAAAAGGGGAATTGAGGTGAGTACTATAATAGCTAGTACATTAATGGGGACACCATAGCTAGTACTATAACGGGGACACCATAGTTAGTACTATAATGGGGACACCATAGCTAGTACTATAACAGGGACACCATAGCTGTAATGGGGACACCATAGCTAGTACTATAATGGGGACACCATAACTAGTACTATAATGGGGACACCATAGCTAGTACTATAATGGGGACACCATAGATAGTACTATAATGGGGACACCATAGCTAGTACTATAACAGGGACACCATAGCTGTAATGGGGACACCATAGCTAGTACTATAATGGGGACACCATAACTAGTACTATAATGGGGACACCATAACTAGTACTATAATGGGGACACCATAGCTAGTACTATAATGGGGACACCATAGCTAGTACTATAATGGGGACACCATAGCTAGTACTATAATGGGGACACCATAGCTAGTACTATAATGGGGACACCATAGCTAGTACTATAATGGGGACACCATAGATAGTACTATAATGGGGACACCATAGCTAGTACTATAATGTGGACACCATAGCTGGTACTATAATGGGGACACCATAGCTGGTACTATAATGGGGACACCATAGATGGTACTATAATGGGGACACCATAGCTAGTACTATAATGGGGACACCATAACTAGTACTATAATGGGGACACCATAGCTAGTACTATAATGGGGACACCATAGCTAGTACTATAATGGGGACACCATAGCTAGTACTATAACAGGGACACCATAGCTGTAATGGGGACACCATAGCTAGTACTATAATGGGGACACCATAGCTAGTACTATAACAGGGACACCATAGCTGTAATGGGGACACCATAGCTAGTACTATAATGGGGACACCATAACTAGTACTATAATGGGGACACCATAACTAGTACTATAATGGGGACACCATAGCTAGTACTATAATGGGGACACCATAGCTAGTACTATAATGGGGACACCATAGATAGTACTATAATGGGGACACCATAGCTAGTACTATAATGTGGACACCATAGCTGGTACTATAATGGGGACACCATAGCTGGTACTATAATGGGGACACCATAGATGGTACTATAATGGGGACACCATAGCTAGTACTATAATGGGGACACCATAACTAGTACTATAATGGGGACACTATAGCTAGTACTATAATGGGGACACCATAGGTAGTACTATAATGGGGACACCATAGCTAGTACTATAATGGGGACACCATAGCTAGTACTATAATGGGGACACCATAGCTAGTACAATAATGGGGACACCATAGCTGTAATGGGGACACCATAGCTAGTACTATAATGGGGACATTGTGACTGGTATTGTATTGGGGACACACTGGCTAGTACTATAATGGGGACACCATAGCTAGTACTATAATGGGGACACCATAGCTAGTACTATAATGGGGACACCATAGCTAGTACTATAATGGGGACACTATAGCTAGTACAATAATGGGGACACCATAGCTGTAATGGGGACACCATAGCTAGTACTATAATGGGGACATTGTGACTGGTATTGTATTGGGGACACACTGGCTAGTACTATGATGAGTCAATGTGATTGTCACCTAATATGAGCAGAGTTGTTGCACTATTATTACGGCACTGTGCACACCCACACACTTATGCTGCTATTAATTCCCATCTTGAGAGTTCTTAGTTTAAATTTCTTTGACTACAGGGTATTTGTCTCATAAATTTTAAGAAACCCAATAATATCACCATTTACACCCAAGGCTTCTTCGAGGAGTTTGTTGGCTCTCAGTTGAAATCTGTCAACCCTCTGCTGACAGGTACAACCCCGCATCCATTCTCACATGTATTCTATGGTTACTGCTCACTGCGGAAACAACCTGAGATCCAAGTCACCTATTTTACTTTACCTTCACTCTACAATTGTCGTGTAATCTGACCTCATAGATATATGTATTTCGCAATTTGTGTTTTTGTTTTTTTAAAAACTTTATCCCTCATGGATTGTGGTGCAAAAGTTTTAGGCATCTGTAGAAAAATGTTGCAAAGTAAGAAAGTTTTCAGAAATAGAAGGGTTAATAGTTTATTTCATATTATATATATACATAGTATATTATGTCAGTTGTCGGGATTCAGGGCTTTACATGACGCCCACTGAAATCGATGGACAACCATGTACTGCGCAAGTGCTAGCAAGCTCCCAGGATGAGAGTCCATTCTCTATGCCCTGGTTACAAATTTTGGGGGCTCCAATAGTATTTAAAGGCAATTTTTCCCCTTCCAATTCTATATTCAGACAAGGATAGTAATACAGTATAGCCTTGTATATTAATGTTCTGTGAAGAATTCCAGCAAGTATATTCATTAGTCAAAAAATTACATAAAAATAAACCAATAAGTAAGTCTTAGGAATCCCATGATGCTCCACTGCTGTCATCTAAAGAGCTTAAAGGGGCTCTATCATTGGGAAAAGTCATTTTTAACTAAGCACATCCTTGCATAGGCTTTGGAAAAAGCTATTCCACACCTACCTTTAGTATGTAAATCGCCTCAGTGGTTTTTGAATGAGCCCATTTTTATTCATATGCTAATTAGCTTCCAGCCAGCACAGGAAGTTCCCAGAAGCACTCGTCCCTGCCTTTCTCTCCTTTCTCGGTGCACCCCGAAAGTCCTATCGTGCACCCTCTGCCTATTCTTTCCTATAAATGTATACAGCACAGGCTGCTGATGATGACTCAGCTTCCTGTTTGCACACACACAGATAGAAGAGAAAGGCAGGGACGAGTGCTGTCGGGAACTTCCTGTGCTGGCTGGAAGCTCATTAGCAAATGAATAAAAACTGACTTATTCAAAAGCTACTGAGGCAATTTACATACAAAAGGTAGGTGTGGAATAGCCTTTCTAAAGCCTATGCAAGGGTATGCTTAGCTAAAAATTACTTTTCCCAATGATAGAGCCCCTTTAAGAAGTCAATGCTGAGTGGACAAAACCCTTTGGTTGTTGCTTTTGTCACTTTCACATAGTAGATGAGGTTGGATGAAGACACTGCTTCATCAAGTCCAACCCATAACCCTATAGTGTTGATCCAGAGGAAGGCAAAAAAATTGCCCTAAGTCAGAGCTAAAAATTCTGTCTTGACTATAAATGAGTATAAAACTTGCCCTTAACAAATCGAAAAAATCTATAACAATTTTAAAAAAATTATAAAAAACATTGGTTAATTTTTTTTTTTGCAAAAAATAAGAATAAAAGTCATAAAACAAAAAAAAAAAGCCCATTCATTACTAGCATTTACTAGCAAATTTTAGGTGTTCATACGTGAACTATGGAGTAAAAAAACACAGGGAAAAAATAATATAAACTTTAAAAAAAATTACTTAAATTTAAATGTTTAAATAGACCAAAATTAAAAAAACAAGAGGTCACTGAAAAAATTGAAAAAGGGTAAAACACACTGAGGTCAAAGTGGTAATTAAAAAAAACGTCATAATTGGGCCAGGTTCTCAACAGGTTAAATGTGAGCCCAATGAGGGCAAAGAGACTGATCCAACAGGGACTCCAAGATGTTTGGGCGCAGAGGGGTGACCGGCCGCCTGACTGGGGCTTGACTGGGGCCTTACTTTGATTTTTGGTGCAGCTAAACTTCACTCTAATAATTGTGCTATAATAATACTTGTATTTACCCCCAAGGGTGAATATTTGGAAGATCCAGTTGAAGTGTCAATAAAATTATCTCCATCTCTCCGTCTCTGTTCCTACACGCTCATAATTACCAGGAATTGACAAGACTTTGTTGTGCTTTGATTTTTGCATTCTTGTGTCAATAGTCAGCCTATTGAACAGGTCTGTGATCTTTGGGGCAGCGGCGGGGGCCTTCATGTTCTTTTATGTCATGGCTCCATCACGCCTATCTATCACTCCAAAAGCAAATCCAGAGGCTTAGGAAACATCCGTGGCCCTGGAGCTTGTGGAAACTGGACAGTATGGTGGCTCAGTGGTTAGCACTGTTGCCTTTGGCCAAGTATACGACCAATGGAAACATCTCACCATGTTCTCTCTGTCTTTGTGCAGGATTCTTCTGGTTTCTACCTATGGTGGCTACATGTGAAACTACTAAGTGGTTCCAAATTGTAAACTCAGCTCTACTACATCTATAATCTATATGTCAGTAACGTAAAGAAGACCTTTCACCACCTCCACTTCTTTGCATCCTTTAATAGGTGACACTGCATTGATTCTGAAATTTTTTCTCTAGCCCCCACCATTCTTGAGCAATAATTAGCACAATTATGTTCTCTACTGTCAGATGGGCGGTCCCTGTCCTTCATTTGCATCCCTAGGACCACCCACCTGACAGTAGAGCACATAATTGTGCTAAAAACAACAGAAGTTATTGCTTCAGAACAATGGGAGCTAGAGAAAAAAATTCCAACGACATTGGAATCAGTGGAGCGGAGACGATAGAAGGAGGCTATGAGTTAGAGTTGGTGGAGGTGATGAAAAATCTTCCAAAAATAAAAGAACATCTGAACTTTCACCGAATTTTGACTTTGACCATGTCTTATCTTGTGTTTTCAGCTTCACGTGGCTATCTGGGCAAGTTCATAGGAACTTTGTGACCAAGTTTACTGGAGAGGTGGTTGAGTTATTCGATGAGGAGTTCAGACATCTCTACGCCTTATCAAAACCAGTGATGGGATTAAAGTCTCCTGCCCCAATGAAGCCAGTATTGAGGAAAGAGGAAAGCGTCACGAGCGCCATGACAGACAGCAGTACCCAAGAGAGTGCAAACACCACATCGGACCTTCTGAGCAGCTCCCCAGCTACCAGCATCTCCCAACTTTCCCAACGTCCCTCATCGCCTACTACTCCAATCGTAACTCCAACTATAACTCCAACTATAACTCCAACGATAACTCCAACGATAACTCCAACGAAGTCTCCGCTTCAGAGAATTAATTCCTTCCATGGATACCCTACCTTGAGATCACCTCCACCCCAAACCAACTACCAAGTGAACTACTACCAGAGGAATTATCAGCCCGAAAGCCCAACACAGTTCTTCAACAACAATAACAACATTTACCGCTCCATGAGAAACCGTAGAGAAGACTTTAACCCAACACCAAGGTTCACCCAAGGATGGAGATTCTTCTCCAAGCCAACATTAATTTAGGTCAAGAAGACGATGTTATTATGGAGATACATCGAATGCACTGAAAGATAACAAAAAAAAACCCTAAAAATATGAGCGTGCAATATACATGACTCTATTGTGATGACGTTCCTCACAAAAATGAACAATTTTAGCCTATCCCGGATATTTTAAAGTGTTGATATGGTGCAGATAGAAAGTTTTGATAGGTTGATTTCCTATAAGCAAATTTTCTATTTCTGGACTATTGTTGGATATCTTGTTACTGTTGGGGGTCCATATCTACAACATGCGGTCAGGAAGGTCTGAACTCATACACAGAAGATGGTTGAGAAGAAATCTCTCACCACTTTTTCTGCCATTAAACCACCACCATGTGGGTATACCCAATGATAAAGGGCTGCTAAATTTGCTCAGCGATCGAGTACGGTAAATTTCGCGATCGGATGGAAAATGATCGGAAATCGGATTTTAAAATCGATCCTGAAATCTCAAGATCGGCTCAACCCTACTAAGGTTGTGTCACAGAGAGGCAGTCTCTTGTATAGCAGATGACTTAAGTACATGTAGATATATGTAATCTATAGGTGGTCACCTAGCTAGAAAGTGGTTGCTATGCAACCTGTTCCCCCGGGTCCTACAGATTACACATAGAGATCAGATCAATGTCAATATGCCCGATCAGTGGTGCCGCAAGGATATAAGTGGCTGCCACAGATAACTCTTCATGGCCAATTTTTGTCATCCAATCTGATTATGCATGGTTTAAGTTATTTGGAGAAAGCGGCTGTCTCATGCCAAGGCTGTCTTTCTTGGGACAATTCCATTTTGTTATATAGTCCCCCTATTACTTCCTGCTGAAAGGACCTCTACTGGTCTGCTGAGAGGTCCTCTGTCGGCTGTATACTCTGTAGGACCTCTACTGGTCTGCTGAGAGGTCCTCTATCGGCTGTATACTCTGTAGGACCTCTACTGGTCTGCTGAGAGGTCCTCTGTCGGCTGTATACTCTGTAGGACCTCTACTGGTCTGCTGAGAGGTCCTCTGTCGGCTGTATACTCTGTAGGACCTCTACTGGTCTGCTGAGAGGTCCTCTGTCGGCTGTATACTCTGTAGGACCTCTACTGGTCTGCTGAGAGGTCCTCTGTCGGCTGTATACTCTGTAGGACCTCTACTGGTCTGCTGAGAGGTCCTCTGTCGGCTGTATACTCTGTAGGACCTCTACTGGTCTGCTGAGAGGTCCTCTGTCGGCTGTATACTCTGTAGGACCTCTACTGGTCTGCTGAGAGGTCCTCTGTCGGCTGTATACTCTGTAGGACCTCTACTGGTCTGCTGAGAGGTCCTCTGTCGGCTGTATACTCTGTAGGACCTCTACTGGTCTGCTGAGAGGTCCTCTGTCAGCTGTATACTCTGTAGGACCTCTACTGGTCTGCTGAGAGGTCCTCTGTCAGCTGTATACTCTGTAGGACCTCTACTGGTCTGCTGAGAGGTCCTCTGTCAGCTGTATACTCTGTAGGACCTCTACTGGTCTGCTGAGAGGTCCTCTGTCAGCTGTATACTCTGTAGGACCTCTACTGGTCTGCTGAGAGGTCCTCTGTCAGCTGTATACTCTGTAGGACCTCTACTGGTCTGCTGAGAGGTCCTCTGTCAGCTGTATACTCTGTAGGACCTCTACTGGTCTGCTGAGAGGTCCTCTGTCAGCTGTATACTCTGTGGTAACCTGTCAGTGACTGCTCAGTTCCCCTGCAGTGCCACCACTGGGCAGGTTAGGCATTACACTGGGCCCATTTTAATTAATGGGCTTTGAATGGAGATACTGTATATTCCTAATAGAGATATCTGCTCTGGTTAATAAATGTCGGGGCCCAAAGGGGGACAAACATTTACTGTACATCATGTCACCATTGTGTAGGTGATTGGGGGACCTGCACCTCTCGTATGTATCCCTCGGCCTAGTCATTGTGTATAGTATTCCTCCCTCTGACAAAAGTGTTATTATCTGCTACAATAGACATTTGGCAGCTACACATGTGATGTACTGTAACATAAAATGTAAAGTAAAATATCAGATGTCAATGAATTGTATCCTCTGCACTGTCTATAAATGACTATAATAAAGTGTATATAGTACAGTCGTATATTCCGTTATTGACCATCGTCCGTTTATACTTACTAATCCCATAAACAAGACTAAATATAGGCTGCACCTGGAAAGACGAGTGCAAACCTATACACAGGACTGTATACACATTAGTGGGCCCAGTGCAAAAGGTCAAGGTGCAAGTGGGCCCCACATAATGCCCCCTCAATCAATATAACACACAACAACGAAGTTATACTCTCCTAGCCCCAATTCCTTGGAGCTACGTGCAGGCAGTGACGGTAGTGCAGGTAGTGATGTCTCCGGCGCTCATTGTGTCTCCCTCGCACAGAGATCACTAACTGAAGCCTGAGTGGTGGAGCACAAAGATGACAGCTCCATGCTTCACCATTATACTCAACTTTATCTGCATCCTAAGGACACAGCTAAAGTTGAAATTGAGACCTGCTACCTGTAAAAGCGGGAGTGCACCTGAAATGTGGGACTGTACTGCCTGCTCTGCATCAGATGAGGGGCTCCCCACTATCAGAGGGCACAGAGCAGGTGCATTGTTTGACCTATGGTTTACGTGGCCTTGCCTACAGTGTTGGCCCAAAGTATTGGCCCCCCTGCAATTCTGTCAGATAATACTCGTGTTCTTCCAGATAATGATTACAAGCACAAACTCTTTGGTAATATCTTCATTTATTTTGCTTGCAATGAAAAAACACAAAAGAGAATGAAAAAAAGTCAAATCATTGATCATTTTACACAAAACTCCAAAAAAAGGGCCGGACAAAAGTATTGGCCCCCTCAGCCTAATACTTGGTAGCACAACCTTTAGACAAAATAACTGTGAACAACCGCTTCCGGTAACCAGCAATGAGTTTCTTACAAGGCTCTGCTGGAATTTTAGACCATTCTTCTTTGGCAAACTGCTCCAGGTCCCCCCTGAGATGTGAAGGGGTTCTTTATCCGCCATCCGCACAATCTTGCGTTGAAATCTCTCGTCAATTTTTCTTTTGCGTCCACATCTAGGGAGGTTAGCCACAGTGCCATGGGCTTTACACTTCTTGATGACACTGCGCACGGTAGACACAGGAACATTCAGGTCTTTGGAGATGGACTTGTAGCCTTGAGATTGCTCATTCTTCCTCACAATTTTGCTTCTCAAGTCCTCAGACAGTTCTTTGGTCTTCTTTCTTTTCTCCATGCTCAATGTGGTCACACAAGGACACAGGACAGAGGTTGAGTCAACTTTAATCCATTTCAACTGGCTGCAAGTGTGATTTAGTTATTGCCATCACCTGTTAGGTGCCTCAGGTAAGTAACAGGTGCTGTTAATTACACAAATTAGAGAAGCATCACATGATTTTTCAAACGGTGCCAATACTTTTGTCCACCCCTTTTTTATGTTAAGATAATAATACCAAAGAATTTGTGATTGCAATCATTTTCTGGAAGAAATTGAGTATTATCTGACAGAATTGCAGGGGTGCCAATACTTTTGGCCAACACTGTATATATACAGATAAAGCATGAGCTATGTTTGTGATTTGTTGTAAATTATCAGGATATCCCTAATTCCAAGCTGATGTGCCCAAATGCAAAATTAGAGCCCCTACCTACTATGTGCTACAACACTATATTACATGTATGAGGGTATCCCGATTTACCCCCAACAGGTGATGATGGAAGGATCGGGCATGTTGAATTTTATAAGCTTACTCTCATGTCCCCATCAAAATCACATAGATGCTTGTCCAAGCTGAGCATGCATGTGTATGGAGGAGTTGTGAGGAAGACTTGTTGGCTGAATGAAGGTCTATGAGCACCTTTACATCTGGACTAGAGGCAATCTACATCTAATGCAAAAAAACAAATAGACTGCTGATATATGGCAAATCCAGCTCTGCTACATTTGCACCTTTCCCACACATCAAGTACCTCCTGGTTTTTGCAGTACCTTAGGACAATGTGGATATCCCTATTAAGTTGCTGTAGAACTACAAGTCTCATCATGTCCTGCCTGCCTAGAGACTGCAGTAGAGAATGTTGTGCCCCTGGGCTGTGTGTGAACAAATCACATCTGTCATGGAGATTAGATGGCTGAGTAGTCTGACATGTATATAAATGCATATCGTTACCGAGCAGCTTATGGAGAGATCCTTAGACAAACACAGAAACCACAAGATGTCTCCAATAGGAAAATATCAAAACCTACATCATTGCTGGGGTGCTACGTCCTCCGAGACCTCCCACTAACCTACTCGGGAACGTGCATGTGTTATCTATTCAGCTGATACAAAACTCTGGGACCTGCCGACAATATAATGGAATGCCAAATATTGGATATTAACATGGCTTCCATCGTGATTCGAGTATATTAAGTTGGTTAGCTTATGGACTACACATTCAGAGTTACCGACTATACACATTACAATTATGTCAGTTGAACCTGTTGAATTCAGCAGGACTGGCCTTCAATCTAATGTATGGGGTTGTCCCAACTTCTCTTGATATGGGGCAAAGAAAAATTGGGCTGTTGGATTTTAACATGATCAGGGAAATAAACCACCTGCAGAGGAGTCTGGCAGTAGTTTACTCCCCCTCCCTATACAGAACACATTCAGACTTCACAGAGCTAAGTGTGCATGTGTATAGGGGGTTGTTAGGAATAGCTGTCAGCCATACAAGTGTGATCTAATGTGTATGACCAACTTATTCTTGTCTGCTCAATGTCAAGCTGGTACAGAGGAAGCAAAAGCATCACTACAGTGTGACTAGATAGCCAAAAGCTTCCATAGCTCAGCCTTTTGCAGTCATACAGTGTTGCCCAAAAGTATTGGCACCCCTGCAATTCTGTCAGACAATACTCGTGTTCTTCCAGATAATGATTGCAAGCATAAATTCTTTGGTATTATTATCTTCATTTCATTTATCTTCAATGGAAAATCACAAAAACAATTGTCAAAAATCCAAATTGGATATAATTCCACAGCAAACATAAAAAAGGGGGTGGACAAAAGTATTGGCACTGTTTGAAAAATCATGTGATGCTTCTCTAATTTGTGTAATTAACAGCACCTGTTACTTACCTGAGGCACCTAACAGGTGGTGGCAATAACTAAATCACACTTGTAGCCAGTTGAAATGGATTAAAGTTGACTCAACCTCTGTCCTGTGTCCTTGTGTGTACCACATTGAGCATGGAGAAAAGAAAGAAGACCAAAGAACTGTCTGAGGACTTGAAAAGCAAAATTGTGAGGAAGCATGAGCAATCTCAAGGCTACAAGTCCATCTCCAAAGACCTGAATGTTCCTGTGTCTACCGTGCGCAGTGTCAGTAAGAAGTGTAAAGCCCATGGCCCTGTGGCTAACCTCCCTAGATGTGGATGGAAAAGAAAATTTGACAAGAGATTTCAACGCAAGATTGTGCGGATGGCGGATAAAGAACCTCGACTAACATCCAAACAAGTCCAAGCTGCCCTGCAGTCCGAGGGTACAACAGTGTCACCCCGTACTATCCAGCGTCAGCGTCTGAATGAGAAGGGACTGTATGGTAGGAGACCCAGGAAGACCCCACTTCTTACCCAGAGACAGAAGCCAGGCTGGAGTTTGCCAAAACTTACCTGAGAAAGCCAAAACCGTTCTGGAAGAATGTTCTCTGGTCAGATGAGACAAAAGTAGGAAAAGGCCTCAACATAGAGTTTACAGGAAAAAAAAGAGGCCTTCAAAGAAAAGAAGACGCCCCCTACAGTCAGACATGGCGGAGGGTCCCTGATGTTTGGGGTTGCTTTGCTGCCTCTGGCACTGGACTGCTTGACCGTGTGCATGGCATTATGAAGTCTGAAGACGACCAACACATTGCGCAGCATCATGTAGGGCCCAGTGTGAGAAAGCGGGGTCTCCCTCAGAGGTCAGGGCTCTTCCAGCAGGACAAGGACCCAAAACACACTTCAGGTCAGCACTAGAAAATGGTGGTGAGAGAAAGCCCTGGAGACTTGTAAAGTGGCAGCAATGAGTCCGGCCTGTGAATCCCATAGAACACCTGTGGGGGAGGGGGAGAGATCTCCTGATGGCAGTTTGGAGAAGGCCCCCTTCACATCTCAGGGGGGACCTGGAGCAGGAGCCAAAGAAGAAGGGTCTAAGATTCCAGCAGAGCCTTGTAAGAAACTCATTGCTGGTTACCGGAAGCGGTTGTGCGCAGTTATTGTGTCTAAAGGTTGTGCTACCAAGTATTAGGCTGAGGGCGCCAATACTTCTGTCCGCACCATTTCTGGTGATGTGACTTTTTTTTTCATTCTCTTTTGTGTATTTTCATTGCAAGTAAAATAAATGAAGATATTACCAAAGAGTTTGTGCTTGTGATCATTATCTGGAAGACAACGAGTATTATCTGACAGAACTGCAGGGGGGCCAATACTGTATATGAACTATCAGACAGTAATAGAGTAATGCTCGGCTTACTTTTTCCAGTAGGAAA
Source organism: Leptodactylus fuscus (assembly GCF_031893055.1). Taxonomy (NCBI): domain Eukaryota; kingdom Metazoa; phylum Chordata; class Amphibia; order Anura; family Leptodactylidae; genus Leptodactylus; species Leptodactylus fuscus. The sequence continues at coordinate 19,717,549 of NC_134268.1, forward strand.
CACTCAGACCATGACAACCGTTAATGGGCGACATCCAAAAGTGAATACCAGCGTTGGACTGGCCCAGCAGAGTTCCAGAAGATCTTTCAGTGGACCCAGACCGAAAACAATAATGGTGCAGTAGAAATCGCCCAAATTTTAAGGGTAGCATGGTCTATTTCCTAGGGGTTGTTGGGGATTGGACCCTCAGAATCATTTTATCTAGAGGGCCCAATGAACCTCAGTCCTACAACAGTGACCGAGCATAAAAGTTGAAGAAGAAATTTTGTCAATGTGTTTTCTGCTTGGCTTTGTAAGAGGGCATGGAAAATTTTTGGATTCCAAGGAACATAGTAGTGTTGGGGACATGGTGTATTACAGCTTGTATTTCCTTATAACAGTATATATGACTAGTATACACATCACTCTGGTTGTATCACACCTGCCCCATGGTGACAGTATTATGCGTCCTGTAACCTTACCCAGGAAATGCATCTCCTTGTTACGTAACACTCAGGACATTGCACATTAACAAGCTTTTTGACAGAACTCGCCAAGCCAGCTCTACCACGTAATAGCCGCTGCTTTCTCTTTCTCCGGTGTTACACATTGTTACTCATATCCTAAGTGCTGACAGAAAGAAGAATCTGAGCTGGTGACTAAAATGTAGTCAGTGCAAAGATTACACCGATGCCCGCAAGTTCTGTCCACCAAGGTCCTCCAAACCGGTCAACTGGAGATACAAGAGGCCACCAGTGAAAATTTCTAATAAAAGTTGCTGCTTATGGGTCAGACCTCTTATAGGTCCTGGTGTAGATCAGTGAAGACCCTGGAATATATCTTATCATTTTGTTGCAAGTCAGGGAAGTCTATGCCATCTCCCAACAACCCCACTGTGTGACCAATTCCAACTATGGACAACAAGTCACCAGACACAGCAGTTATATTGTCCATGGTGACACCACTGAAGGCAAGGATGATGCTATATGGGATTGACCGCTCTCCAAAGTTCCCTGCCCCATCCAATGTAACATAGATATTCCTGAATCGCACCAATACCAGAAACCTCAACACCCGACCACCGAAGAAACATTTCTCATTTTGCAAAGCCCAGATTAGAAAATGATAATAAAACAGAAGCTCTCAATATTTGTGCTTTAACTCCTTCCTGACATTTGCCATACAGCGGATATCGGGAATTTAAATATGGCTTGCTGCTCAGCTGGGTCTCTGCTATATTATACAGCAGAGACCCCATGCTAATGCCCGAGATTAGAACTGTAAAGGCCACTTCGGTCACAGCTGCCTCCATTTTGGGGAATATAGTCGGTGCCCCAATATCATCCTGGGCCATACATCTCACCCCACAAAAAAAAGACACCCTATGCAACCCGTAGACAGAAATATAAAAAAAAGTTACAGGTGTCAGATTTGGCGAAATTGAGAAAAATATTTTTTTTTTGTAAAGTTTTAGATTTTTGTTAAGGGATGAAAATGTAAATCAAACTGTATAAATTTGGTATCCCCAAAATCGTATCGAAACATAGACTACAGATGACATGTCGTTTTGGCTGCATAATGAACGCTGGAAAAATGAAGCCCATAAAAAACTCGTACAAATGCACTTTTTCACCAATTCCGCACCGTTCTAATTTTTTCCAGCTTCCCTGTACATTGTAAAGAATAGAGATGAGCGAGTACTATTTGAAACTGTAGTTTCAAATAGCACGCTGCCATAGGAATGAATGGACGCAGCCTGGGCCGGCGTCCTGCCGCTTAACCCCCTGCGCACCGGCCGCTCCCATTCATTCCTATGGGAGCGTGCTATTCGAAACTACCGTCTCTCACTCTGTCAAATCAGTATCCCTGCGCTATGCTGAGGAGGTCCAAAAGACCGAAACAGCGCTGTCCATAGCTGGGAATCTGTTCCTTTTGGAATAGAAATACTAATTTGGCAATAAACTCCACAGCATGTCAGTAGGCTTATTAACTGAGTCATGCATGATGTTAAGGAGGCTGTCCCTAGAGGGCAGCATATCGAGGCACTGTTCTCCTAATTACATCCTGGAGAATAGATTTGCATATTTTTTTACCAAGTACTGTATATGTATAGGATATGTAGCACATATATTCAAGTACTGTGACGGGACGAGGATTTATACCCAAAACCCACATTGATATTTTAGCACAAACACGAAGCTCCGTACGTCACCCTCATCTATATTTCATACAACAAATACATCATGTGTGATATCTGCCGAGTGATGTCAGTTCCGTGTCTCTCATCACATATGAGGTTACGGGCTGGGTCCTATGAATGGGCAGACCTCATAGACTGCAGTCAGTGCTTGGTTGTACAGCTGTTGTGCTAAGTGACTTGAAGAAGTCATGGCTCTTCCAGCCTCCAGCACTGCGTGGGTGGACAAGAAGCAAGGCATGATGGACCAAATATAAAGGTAACAAGATTACTTGTTATTTAGGCAGGTGCCTGTATGCCGAGAGCTGGATGAGCTGAATCCATTGTGTACATATGATGTGTCTTGTCCTACATATACGTTGCGGAGCCTAAGGCTTCCCTTGACTTTCATCTCTATTACACCTCTCACGGTAGGAGCCTATTTACAGATAATACCAGTAATCCCCTCCGCACTTTATGGCCAAAACATTTTACTTTTGAACTTTAATGCCCTGTTAATCCGGCGTCGCTGGGAGTTGCTACATTTCTATAGGGGCTGAGTTAAAAGGCTAGAAAATACCATCTTATTCCTAAACTCTGTAAAGAAAAACATGTCAATTATAGAGACCGTTCACGTTTCAGGGTTTGTTTGTTTTTTTTCATTTTTTTAATTTAGTGATATTGATGAAAAAAAAAAATGTGATAGGTGAGGCACAGATTAGGGATTGAGGCTAACCTCAGTGGTCATGTGAGCAAGTCACAGGATTGGTGAGAAAGGGTAGTGGGACCAGTGGCGTAACTACCGGGGTAGCAGCGGTAGTGGTTGCGACAGGGCCTGGGACATTAGGGGGCCCGGCAACAGCTGCTATCGCTGCAGTTTTTTGTTTAATAGGCCATTACTGGCTGGAGACGGTAACAGGCCCTATTTACTTACCGATCCTGGCAGGGACCGGGATCAATAAGTGACGCCCCGGGCCCCACAAACATTGTTATTATACTCGGGGGTCTTTTCAGACCCTCAAGTATAATGATCGGAGGCCCGGGAGAGGTAATTGAACATAAAATAACAGTGTTACTTACCTCTCCGGGCTCCAGGCAGGCTTTAGGCCTACTTCAGTGACGTCCCTGACATCACATGACCGGGGCCTGAATCCTTGTGTGTCACGATGCAGGCCCCCGGGTCACATGACGTCCCGGACGTCATTGAAGATGGCCACCATCTGCAGGGAGTGCAGCAGAGCTAGGGATAGGTAAGTGACAGTGTTTTTTATGTTTGTATCCCCCCTCGGTCTCCGATTATTACACTCTGGGGTCTGAAAAGACCCCAGAGTATAATTGTTCATGGGTGTCCACAATGGGGCATAATACTGTGTGCAGGGGCCACTATGGGGCATAATACTGTGTGCAGGGGCCACTATGGGGGATAATACTGTGTGCAGGGGCCACTATGGGGGATAATACTGTGTGGAGGGGCCACTATGGGGCATAATACTGTGTGCAGGGGCCACTATGGGGCATAATACTGTGTGCAGGGGCCCCTATGGGGGATAATACTGTGTGCAGGGGCCACTAGAGGATCTAATACTGTGTGCAGAGGCCACTATGGGGAATAATACTGTGTGTAGGGGCCACTATGGGGCATAATACTGTGTGCAGGGGCCACTATGGGGGATAATACAGTGTGCAGGGGCCACTATGGGGCATAATACTGTGTGCAGGGGCCACTATGGGGCAATAATACTGTGTGTAGGGGCCACTATGGGGCATAATAGTGCGCACAGGAATGTAGAGGGGGGGTCGGTTTGTCAGGGTCTTCGTCGTCGGTCGGGGGGGAGGCCCCATGTCATAGGCGAGTATGACTTATTTTGTTTTACACCCACTCTGGCCTGGTCTCTAGCCAGAGCAATTGGTGCTGTGAGTTTCAGCACAGTTATATTCTTTACTGTCAAGTGGGCAGCAGAGAACCTAACTGTGCTGAAACTAACAGAAATGATTGCTCAGGAATGTTGGGGGATAGAGAAAATATTCCAACTGGGCTGGAATCACTGGAGTAGAGCCTATTAAAAAATGGAATGAATGCATTGTTGAAAGGTTCCTTTTAAAACTCTAAAAAAAGGTTAGGTATTTGTTTAGAGCATACAAGGACGGAACTTATTAATGCCAATTCCAATAAAAACTTTATCCGCTTCAATCAGGAGAGAATCCAAAATAGTGAATATAATCCAACTTTATTGTCCAACAATTAAAAAGTTACGTCATGATAGAGCTACGCGTTTCGGTACAACCTTGTACCTTCCTCATGGCCATTTTTATATTCTCATGTTACTGTAGAAAACTTTTTTCTCGACCACCATGAGATCAATCAGGCCGATCCTCAGATCAATCTTCTACAAGGAAGTTTTTGAAGATTGGACAGGAAGTTCATTTTAGGGAAAGAAAAACTCCAGGAAATAATGATTGTTAAAATAAATATGAAATACATTTACAGTTAAGGTAAAGGTCGTGTGCAGGGATCTAGAGAGAGGTTAGAGATCAAATCAAAACAATCCAAAAATAGGCAATGCAAAAATATTTGAGTTTCGCTCAGAGCTTCTGCAAGACCTGGAAGTGACATTACAGTATCTGCTGTCACTCAGTGTCATCGTATTACAGCACGAGAGGTGGCAAATATGTTAACTTAGGTCACAACGAAGGAACAAAAGCTTCATATGTTCTTGTGCTCTCACTATAAGGGTGCATTCACACGGAGTAACGTGCCGCGTGACCTGGCATGTATACGCCGTGTGAGATTTTGAGTGCCACTCCGTGTGAATGCACCCTAACATTGTGTTTAGCTGATCCTAAAAGTGTAAACCCCACTTTAAAACAAAAATCTGAAGATAGTTTTGTCAATTATAAAACTGTATTGGCTTTCTATAAATCCCTTGCATGACTATGTCAAGAATATAGGGTGCGCAAGGTAAAAAAAATAAAAAATATATATATATTGGGTTCAAAGCAAATTAACAAATGGGATGACAGGACAAGGAGGACACGGTTATAAGGTCATAAGGTAGTAGACTACTGTATATAGGATCAGTAATTTCAGACTACATAATCTCAGTAATATGAAACAATGGTCATATATTCTGCATGTAGCACTATACATTTAATGCATGCATACTATGGTATGGCAATTCTCATTGGAAGCAACACCCTAAAGGACTCATTCTTATTGGAATTAACCTAATTTTAAATTAGGTCTGTTACTATAGAATAAATGGATTGCTGTGAGAACATGCAGAAGACTCCTCACATGCTACAAGTCCTGTGTCTGTTGTCTTGTCTATTTGCTGTATTTTCCTTCTCTTTCCCCCAGACTGGGACTTAAGAACTGGAAGCTCACTGACAATAAGGTGAGATCCCTAGTCTAGAACAACTAAATTCTTCCACAACAATGGAGGGGACCACTTGGTTTGCTAGCTGTGATGCGGAAAGCAAACAATTTTGGTTAAAAGTGAGCAACCACATACTTGACGATTCTGTGGAATGTGCGGGAACACAAAAAAAAGCGATGGCAACTCACCCAAGCACTGCATATTTTCCAAAACTGCACTCACTTCTACCTTCTCATCCCCAGTCCTATGGTATTGGGACATTGAGAGTAAAGTGGAACACAGGAATAGGGAGAGGTGAGATCTGTATAAATGGGTGGTTTAGTCTCAGGTTTGCCTAAGTTAAGGTTAAGTCTAGTCTAGGGTCTGTATCGATGGGTGACTCTGGTTGGGGTATGTGTTAAAGGGGTCATCCAATGACAGAAAAACTGTTCTGTGGTTCATATAAAAATTCACTAAAGTACTAAAATAATTTTTCAACCTTTTGGATGGCCTGATATCTCTTCATCATCATGGTCACAGCAATGGATTCTCTGCGCAAACTGTGATATTCTGACACAGACTTCAGTGGCCATGGAGTTTCCTTCCTCTTCTCTATTAGCTAGGCCAGTGATGGCGAACCTTTTAGAGGCCGAGTGCCCAAGCTGTAACCCAAAACCTACTAATTTATCACAAAGTGCCAACACAGCAATTTAACCTTAATAATGTACAGATCTACAATTGCACACAATTACAGACCTGCAAAATATGGTCACACAAATGGAGCTTAATAGAGCTTTTTTCTCCACTGTGACCCCCACACAGTACAATCTGCTCCACAATGGCCCCCACACAGTATAATCTGCTGCACAGTGGTCCCCACACAGTACAATTTGCTCCACAGTGGCCCCCACACAGTATAATCTGCTACACAGTGGTCCCCACACAGTACAATTTGCTCCACAGTGGCCCACACACAGTATAATCTGCTACACAGTGGTCCCCACACAGTATAATATGCTCCACAGTGTCCTCCACACAGTATAATCTGCTCCACAGTGGCCCCCGCACAGTATAATCTGCTCCACAGTGGCCCCCACACCGTACAATGTGCTCCACAGTGGCCCCCACACAGTATAATCTGCTACACAGTGGTCCCCACACAGTATAATCTGCTCCACAGTGGCCCCCACACAGTATAATCTGCTCCACAGTGGCCCCCGCACAGTATAATCTGCTCCACAGTGGTCCCCACACAGTACAATTTGCTCCACAGTGGCCCCCACACAGTATAATCTGCTACACAGTGGTCCCCACACAGTATAATCTGCTGCACAATGGCCCCCACACAGTATAATCTGCTGCACAATGGCCCCCACACAGTATAATCTGCTGCACAGTGGTCCCCACACAGTATAATCTGCTGCACAGTGGTCCCCACGCAGTATAATTTGCTCCATGGTGGCCTCCAAACAGTATAATCTGTTCCACGGATGGGTGCCCAAAGAGAGGGCTCTGAGTGCCAGTGTCAGCCCCCATACCAGTAGGCCTCACAACCTGTGACATTTATTTATTTTTTTTACAAAAGTTGGTAAGAAGTGAAGTCCTGACAATAAAGTCGTTGACGTTTTCGTAGGGTGGATATAGAAGAGCGACAGCGGCTTCACTCTGGATTCACACACATTGTCTAAGCAAAAGGTCAGGGTCATGTCAGAGTATGGTGCCCTTTTACAATGGGGCCCTGTTGTGGGTTCGGAAGGTGTGTCATTTTCACACTGTGACCTGTTCTTCAGTCAAGAACTGGCTTTTCTACATTGCAGTGCGGAAGAAAGTATAACTGTGAACAGAGGTGACTGCCGAACATCGAGGCGAAAACTGTGCACATGTCACAACACACACGATACCGGTAGCACTCACTTTACAACGTTTGTTTTTGCGCCGATTCACAATAACAACACTATTAAGGGGATATCGTCGCTACTTAGGGAGAGACCATATAGGTGTGTGGAGTCTTATTAAGCCATAGATGCTTCACTGTGAGGGATCATGGGAAGAATATGCAAATCTGTCTTCTATGATGTAAATAGGAAGACAGTGCCTCAGTCATGCAGCCCACTAGGGGGCGCTGCACTGTCTTCCTATTTACATCATGGAAGACAAATTTGCATATTCTTCCCATGATCCCTCACAGTGAAGCGTATATGGCTTAATAAGACTCCACACACCTACATGGTGGTCTCTCCCTAAGGAGTGACGATAACTCCGCTTAACCCTGTCTAGAAGCCTCTCACCTCTGCCAAGTCAGTCTTCTCTACGCCGGGCTGAAGAGATCCAAATAGATCGAAACAGCTGTCCTCGGCTGAGAGACTGTACTTGGTAAAATCCTACATCATTGCAGCAAAGGCCTCAGGGAAGGTCAGGCATGATGTTAAAGGGAGTGCCCCCATCATGGAAGACAGATTTGCATATTCTTCCCATGAATAACAACACTAGTGATGAAACCCAGTGGATTTAACTCCTTAGAGACCAGATACATTTTTTAACATTTTGTTCTTTCATCTTGTCATTCCAGATTATAATTTTGTTTTAAAAAATTTAATTGGGAGTAGCGGAATTAAATGATATATAACTATAAAGTATAGTTTATCATGGCGTTATACTCGGTTCACACATGCGTTGCGGTCTCCATTCTTCATGTCCACTTGGAGACCTGAAAAACGGAAACCCAATCTGCTGAAAAAGAGGGTTATTCATGCATCCACAGATTATAATGGGGTATGCCGGGGTTTTGGCTGAAAAAAAGCAGGACTTTTCGCTCCACATTTTTCAATTGGAATGGGGGACGGAATCCCCATAGGGACAAAGAATGCAGATGTGAACCCTAGGCATTAGGGTGCCAAATATGTGTTAGGCAGTTTAATAAATAGAAAGGTTTTTTTTATGATTCTCTTTATTTTTTTGAGTCCTATATATTTTTCCATATTTTAATTTCATTTGTCGTTACCTCTGCACACCATCACACCATACCTGGGCAACCAAAAGGCCTACAATACTATCATAACAGGTATTTAGAAGAGAAAGTCTTGAAATTCATTCTGTTTTTGGACTGTCTCCATGACAAATCATGCAGTGGATTTTTGGCTGGTGGAAGGGCGAACTCCAGTACAAGGGGACATGGTGCTGTGATCAGGGGTGAACCTTCCTTTTTTGCCGCCCGAGGCAGACGACAGAAAGCCACCCCCCCCCCGGGAGGAGGGAGCGGAGGGGGCGGAGCGAGGGGCAGGCGGAGAGAAGGGGCGTGGCGGAGCGGCATTAGCAGGCAGAGAGCAGGCACAGAGAGGACCTGCTTTCTGCCTGAGCGTGAGGGGAGGCCGCAGGGCCTCCCCAATCCACCGCTCGGTGACGCTAAGCCAGTCCAAGACAGCTTATCCTGGACTGGCTTAGGTAAGCAAAAATGCCGCCCTCCCTGGGGCCCTGGCATAGCGCCACCTGAAGCGGTTGCTTCAGGTCGCCTCATGGAAGGTGCAGCGCTGGCTGTGATCCATATTTGATCATAGCACTGAAGAGGGATGCTAACATTAACCCCATCACTAGCCTGAGCTCCTGGAGATACAGAAACGAATCCCTGCATTGGTCTAAACCAGTGGTTCTCAATCTTTTCAACTGAAGTGCCCCCTAATAAGAAAATGACCCAACCGAGTACCCCCATAGTAGCGTTAAGACTGCCGTCACACCTGCATTGGGTGACCGTTCAGGGACACCGTCCCCCTTTGTGCTTGAAATATGCGGAGAGAAAAGTTGCGCAAGCAGGATTTTTCTCTCCATCGATTTCGGATGGAAACCTGGCAGACCCATTTATAGTCTTTTTTAAGCAGATAGGGTTTCCATTTTTTGGGTTCCCCAAGCGTGTAATAGAAGTAAATGGGTTCTACTATACATATAGAATGACATGAACATTTATCACCAATGACAAGAAAATTTTGATTTTGAGAGGAAATTTTAAATCAAGGAAACAGAGACGGATTTATGAGTACAGGTGCATGACCCTATTTAACACTCTGGAGAATGGAATGAATGCATCACATGGGTTCATGTCATTCTATACAAATCACTGAACTAAGACAGCCATAAAGATAAAGAACCTGGGAACTGTGAATTGTTTATATTTATATGTATATAGTAATAAGCCTCTTCCCCCTCCCTCCTGAAATCCTATCCCTGTGTGTCCAGTTGTACATAAATATGCAGCCTGCAGAAAGTGTTTTTAGATATATCTGAAGAAGAAGCCGAGAGCTTCGAAACGTCATATTCTGTCATTATGAGTTAGCCATTAAAAAAGGTATCACCTACTGAAGACTCGCAAGTTTTTTGCTTTTTTATGTAAAAATAAATCAACAATAATAAATATAAATACTTTAGGTCTCCAGCACTCAAAAATGCTTGAACATAAAATGATCAAATCATCAGACCTAATTTGTTGAAAAATTCTAAAACGAGAGCTATGAAGGAAGCCGGAAGTCACAGAGTTCTCCTCAAGTGGAGCTGAGACGGATCATCAGTGCCAACAACACGCTCATTATATGGTGTCCAAGTGAGCTGCTGAGATGCAGGAACAATCACGGGCACAACGCGAGGAACGAGTTCAACTGCAGGCCATCTTCACAGCTGCTGAAACGCCGGAGTAGGCGGATCATCAATGCCAACAACATGCTCATTATATGGTGTCCCAGCGAGCTGCTGAGATGCCAGAACAATCACAGGCACAGCGTGAAGAATGAGTTTAGCGGCAGGCCAGCTTGACAGCTGCCAAAACACTGGAGCAGGCAGATCATCAACGCCAAAAACATGCTCATTATATGGCGTCCCAGCAAGTTGCTGAGATGCCGGAACAATCATGGGCACAGTGTGAGGAACAAGTTCAGCAGCAGGACAGCTTAAGAGCTGCCAAAACGCTGGAGCAGGCAAACCATCGACGGCAGAAATTTGCTGAATATAGGCGGATCATCGACTCCAACAACACGCAGATGAAGTTGCGGGAAGAGGCTAGTAACTAGATATATCTGGTGTTCAGGGCTCTGGGAAAGGCAAGCGATGTCATGTAAGAACTCCATATTGTTCATAGCTTAACGTAACCAGAAATAACTGCCTAGGGAAATGCTATTTGAACCCTAAATCTTGTGAGTACAAGGCATGTGAACAAGGGTTATATATAGCAGTATATACAGCAGCTGACGGTCTCATCATTCTAGCATGGCAGGAACAAGGAACAGAGAACAATGGGCTGCTTGTACAGGAGAGATAATACTAAGATGATGGACGTGGGCTTAGGATGTTTACATCTGCTGCTGGTTCTATAGGTGCAGACGTTCCATCTGTCACAACTGCTACTGGCAGCCACTTAGATCGGAGGGTGGCGACACATCTAGATATCTTACATAAACATGTTTTAGCAGGCTTTCCTTTAACCCTTATATAACCCAGGCTGTCACCTGCCTGGCATTGAGATGAAGGGTTGATCTATAAGCCATGAAGATCGATCGCCTCCCTCCCTGAAGGCGGAATACCAATCGGGATATAAAACAAATACCGTAAAGCCAGGTTCACGCCTGGGGAGTTAAAAGGGTATAAGGGAAATAAGGTGACTGAAATGACTAGTGGTAAGAGTTGGCTCCGAGGTCATCTGTAAATGGATAATATAATGTCACCACGCCAGGCTCCTGCTGGTTGTACCCTGTACAGACTGGGGGTGTATTGTAGTCGTGTCAGAAAGAGGGGCAGAATCTGTGTGTGGCAAATTTAGGGATTGTAATCATACCTTCAGCTCTACCCATACTCATCCATGTCCCATTGTGTCTCTGCACAGTATAATGCCCCTTTAATGTCCCCGACACAGTATCATGCTCCTTGTGGTCTCCGCACAGTATAATGTCCTCTTGTAGTTCCTGCATTATAATAACCTCCACAGTATAATAATCATAATAATGTCCCATAATTTTTTCTTAATGTAGCTCCCAGAGTATAAAGTCCCCCTTAAAGGGATTGGTCTATGAAGAGTTGACTGCAGTACCTTTCCACAATGAACCTTAGCGCAGCCAGGCTGAATGTGGATGGGACTGGTGGTGGTCGATGCTCCTATACACTTCAATGGGAGCACCAGAGATAGCTGTACCTCATCTCCAGTGCCGTACTTCAGCTATCTCCAGCGCTCCCATTGAAGTGAATTAGAGAGCTGACCACCACCCATCCCGACCGTATTCAGGCTGGCTGTGCTAAGGTTGAATGTGAAGCGGGAGAAAGGTCTTGCAGTATTCACTTTATGGTGAACAACCACTTTAATATGTCCCCCCACACTATAATGTTCCCCTTAATATGACCCCACAGTATAATGCTACCCTTAAAGGGATTCTATCATTAAAATTGTATTTTTTCTGCCTATCACATCAGAATAGCCTTAAGAAAGACTATTCTTCTCCTACCTTTAGATGTCTTCTCCGCGCCGCCGTTCAGTAGAAATCCCGGTTTTCGTCAGTATGCAAATGAATTCCCTTGCAGCACTGGGGGCGTCTCTAATGCTGCGAGAGAACTCTCCATCGCTGCCTTCATCTTCATCTGGAACAAACTCTCTCCGCGTCTTCTTCCAGAGCTGGGTTCAAACTTCTAGACCTTGGGCCTCGGGCAAAGCCGACTGCGCATGACCACCGGCCACAAGAAAATGGCCGCTTACACAGTCCCCAATGCTGCGAGAGAACTCTCTAGCGCAACTGGACAGAACAACAGCGCAACAGAACTTATTTGCATACTGACGAAAACCAGGATTTCTACCAAACGGAGGCCCGAAGAAGACATCTAAAGGTAGGAGAAGAATTCTGACGTGGTAGGCAAAAAAAAAAAATTTTAACGATAGAATCCCTTTAATACGGGACTACAGCAGATGCAATGTAGTGACGCCACAACATTGACCTGCCTGCTTCCCAGCAGAGACAGGGGTTGATTGGTGAAGCATGGGGTGGATGCAGATGAAATATAGTCGAACTAAACCTCCAGCTCTTTGTGTTGTGAACTGACCAGTGATGGCACAGACTAGATCTGTATACAATCTACTCTCCACATTGACTGTCCCAGAAAGGCCCACAAAGGCCGCTCTTTACCTTGGCGTACCCTGAAAGCATCACGTCACAGTTAGGACAGTCATATCACGGGATGTGCCAAAGTAAGAACCCTCTAGTAGTCTGGGGACATGGGTCACGTTCCTATAGGAATATGAAACCTGGTGTATACAGTGTCATAAGAACCCCAGAGTGTGTAATCCATCCAGTCGTTACATACAGAGTATTAGCTTGTAGCGACTGAACACGAAACCTGAAACACGTGTATTAGGAAATAAGAAGGTGAAAAGTACAAAGAATTTGTGATAGATCATCAATCATCATGGAGTCTAATCTTAAATAAGCGGAGCCAAATATTACGGAGGTTTCCAGGGGAACGTAGCTCCAAACTAAATATTTCTATCAGGTGAATGATCGCTTCTAGTACGCTAGGACATTCCGCCACATGATACACGGTGGTGACAATGACTGAAGGTAACACAAAGAAGCAAAGTCAAAGAGGGTGCGATATAGCTTAGATGAAATGTGTCACCAAAAATGATCTATTTTTTTAAACCACATTTTTATGTTAAAGTACTATATCCTGCAATGTTCTCTCTGTCCACCAAGCCTACTTATATACTCACACTTGCCAATTCTGTAGGGGTTTTCTTTGCAGCAATCACCTTATTTATGTGAAAGACAGGATTACAATAGAAGATAACGCCTTTATAGAGATAGATAATGTCACATTACAAGCTCCGGTCTATTGCTGCCCATGACTATGCTGTAAAGCATATCACTAAATGCTGTGAACAGAGCAGGGGAGAATAGAATGGACTAAGGTATAAATGACATAGTACGGCCGATACAAACACATGGTGTGCAATGTAAACAGTGAAGGGGTCATGGCTCTGGCATGATCATACAGCTGGGTGTCCTTAGTGTAGGTCAATAAATATGAACTGGAATACCCCTTTAAGTTTGCTCAACCTTGCCAACATATCTCTGTGCTGAGATCAGTCTAATGATGGAGATAGATCTAAGTCGGCATCACGTTCATCTGTTCTGGAATGGAACGCAACGCCAACGAACGGCAGCTGCTCGTACAATAGGATGGGCCTGTACAGGCATTGATACCACCAGGATGGTATGTACAGATATCATACACACCTTGATGTATTGGCAATTACCCCTCTGTCATTTCAACTGTATTTGAACCCGTCACCGCCCCAGGTAAGACACTTTACAAGTTCTCCCACCCTAAGAACTGGCTGTAAGAATCATTTCTAGCAAAACAAACTCTTCTTGGAACGATAAGGGAATATCGTATACCACTAAATCTTCCATGATGGTACATAGTGTTGTCATACATCAGGCATGCTCGGAAGACGCCCAAGGATAATGGAATAAGTGGAAAAAAAATTACGGGAATTTATTGAGATTGGTCTTTCCTGCGCTAGCCCTAATCCCATACCTCCCATCCGTTCTGATTTCCGCGGGACATTCACGATTCTGGTGACGTGTCCCACGATCCCGGTTGGAGGGAGGTATGTCCTGATTTCAACTCAGATCTGCGTCCAGAGGACGCAGATCCGAGTTGAACACATACGCGGCTGAAGCAAGGAGCTGACACAGTTCAGCTCCTTGCTTTGCTGCTGCACTGGCTACACTGGCTGTGTAGACGCGATGTGATGATCTCTGGGGGCAGAGATGGGGGGACATGAATATGGGGGCAGAGATGGGGGGCATGTATCTGGGGGGCAGAGATGGAGGTGACATGAATCTGGGGGCAGAGATGGAGGGGACATGAATATGGGGGCAGAGATGGGGGGCATGAATCTGGGGGGCAGAGATGGAGGTGACATGAATCTGGGGGCAGAGATGGAGGGGACATGAATCTGGGGGGCAGAGATGGAGGGGACATGAATATGGGGGCAGAGATGGGGGGCATGAATCTGGGGGGCAGAGATGGAGGTGACATGAATCTGGGGACAGAGATGGAGGCGACATGAATCTGGGGCAGAGATGGAGGGACATGAATCTGGGGACAGAGATGGAGGGGACATGAATCTGGGGACAGAGATGGAGGGGACATGAATCTGGGGGCAGAGATGTGGGGACATGAATCTGGGGGCAGAGATGGAGGGGACATGAATCTGGGGACAGAGATGGAGGGGACATGAATCTGGGGGCAGAGATGTGGGGACATGAATCTGGGGGCAGAGATGGAGGGGACATGAATCTGGGGACAGAGATGGAGGGGATATGAATCTAGAGAAAGAGATGGAGGGGACATGAATCTAGGGGCAGAGATGGAGGGGACATGAATCTGGGGGCAGAGATGGAGGGACATGAATCTGGGGGCAGAGATGGGGGACATGAATCTGGGGACAGAGATGGAGGGGACATGAATCTGGGGGCAGAGATGTGGGGACATGAATCTGGGGGCAGAGATGGAGAGGACATGAATCTGGGGGCAGAGATGGAGGGGACATGAATCTGGGGGCAGAGATGGAGGGGACATGAATCTAGGGGCAGAGATGGAGGGGACATGAATCTGGGGGCAGAGATGGAGGGACTTGAATCTGGGGGCAGAGATGGGGGACATGAATCTGGGGACAGAGATGGAGGGACATGAATCTGGGCAGAGATGGGGGGACATGAATCTGGGGGCAGAGAGGGAGGGGACATGAAACTGGGGTTAGAGATGGAGGGGACATGAAACTGGGGTTAGAGATGGAGAGGGGACATGAAACTGGGGGCAGATGAAGGGTGTGTATGAAACTGGGGGCAAAGATGGAGGGGGGACATATAATTTACGGGTGACTGTAGGAGGATTATACTGTGTGCAGGCACATGAAAAATTAATGAGAATGGGCGGAGTCAACACAAAAGTTGGCGGGGCTAAATTTGCAGCGGCGTGCTACGTGCGCCACACATTTTGTCCCTCTTTCGGTTCTTCAAAAGTTGGGAGGTATGCCTAATCCATGTCTCTGCAGGCGCACCAGAATGATTAAGAAGCCTTCAGAAATAGAAGGGTTAATCGTTCATTTTTGTCAATGAGCAAAATGAAACGAGTGAAGAAATGAGACATGTAAATCCCATCAATGTTTGGAGAGACCTTTGCCTTTTGGAGGAGGAGGAGTCCTGGAAGAGATGATACGGCCCCCACAGATATAGCCCTGATCTCAACATCATCCAGTCTGTCTGGGGTAACATGAAGAGACAGACGGATTGGAGCAAGCCTATCCACAGAAGATCTGGGCTTAGTTCTCCAAGATAGCGGCGGGAACAAGCTCCTTGCTGAGTTCTGCCAAAAACTGTCTGGAAATCTGATGGAAGATAAAGACACTAGTCGTACTGCATTACAGTCCATGGGGTGCCTTGGATTCGGTTTATGTTAGTTTTTCCGTTGTTTTGATCCTCCAATAGACTAGTAGAATGGACAAAACAGCGCTGATAATAGCTGCTTATCTGCAGGATCATCTTCCCATTAGTAATAGTAATATATAGAGGTTTTTGGCCACCATGCTACTATCTATACTCAGATCATTGGTCGCACTTGCACACGGTTCACGTTACAATTGCCACATTACTAGAATGCAACCTCAGCCTGATCCGGTTGGTTTCCTTGTCACTATCCGTAACGTTGCCTGTAACCTTTTTGCTTACTGGAAAACAATCTTTGTACGGAACCCAAAGTCATCGTGTAGCATCGGGGTTCAGTGATCCTGCTAAGTCCGAATGATTCCGAGAGAGGATAGAATTATTTACAGAAGACGTCCCCTGGTATTGTACAGGCTGTTGGGAATCCGCCTCTGCTAAGGCAGATCTACATGTTGAAACCCAGCAAGTAAAATACACAAGCAGGTGTCAAGATAGATGATCACATCCAGGTTACGGAGCCAAGACGTTTAATCAGATGGCAGCGCTGACAGGCTTATTTGGATATAGACGCTGCAGGATGATCTATCGTTCTGTTTTTCCTGATGATCCCAAGTACATTATATTAGCATTCTGAAAGACATCCATAGGTCAGCTGCATGAACCGAAATACACCCGTACCTCAACTGCATGGTTCCAAAATCTGTTGCATCATCCTATGATGCACGTGTTACTGCAGTACTTGTATCTCTGGCTGTCCCCGCTGCCAGGTTATTTATGCTGTCTGACACGCAACTCTCTCTTTTGCAAATAGGGTATGCACACAACTATGGCTGCCTCTAGACTGGGCCAGGCACGGCAATAACCATTGCATATGGCAGTCCCTGCAAAGTGGATAGGATTTTGGCTAATCCCATTCACACATTGCAGAAAAATATCCGCAGAAGAATTGCTGCAATTTCAAAAACTGTTGTGTTTTTGTAAATCAACGTGTTTCCACCGCGGTCTTTTCCGCAGCACTTTTTTGTTGTAGCCCGCTACGTGGGGCCTTAGCCAGATTCTCGCCATTCCCCTGATAAAGCTGATACATGTGGGGGGGGGTTTCATCCCTGGCACTTTGTATATTGAATACTTGTACAGCCCCAGTGAATTGCTGATTATTTATTATTGCGGTTTTATATGTATATTCTATCTTTCGATTCTTCTTGTGTATATACACAGTCCAGTCACATTAATGTGAAGACCTGTCAAAATCCAGAATAACCACCTTTGGCAGAGCGGACCACTGCGAGACGTGCAGGAAGAGAGGGGATGTTGTGATGATGGTCCCTGGGATGTTGAGCCATGCCGACTCCAGTGCCGTGGCCAGCTGTGCTAGGTTACAAGGTTGAGCATCCATGGCATGAACAACCCGATCGAGGTGGTGCCACAGATTCTCATCCTGGTGCTCCTCGAGACATTTGGCGCACTAGTGATCGATGCGGGATCTAACAGGTCTAGTTGTACGTGATTGCACCGGTGACCATCTGACGTGTATGGGGGCTTCCTAACTTTCCCCAAATGCTGGGGGATATAAGGATTGTATTCAACTACCTAATCCCTTTGTTTCCGGGGAGATAGATAATGTCAGAAGAAGAAGGGCCATTGGCTCAGTCAGATTTATCATCATTTCCATCAGTTTTCAAGACCAAGAAGCTGGCGTAGTTCTCTCTTTGCCAGAGACTGGCCTAAACCTTGACTAGGTATGGCCCTTCCCGTAAATTAGGCAGAAATGAATCAAGCCTAGAAATCAGCCCCATAGATTTTTGTACTGCGGTGTGAATGAAGCCTTTAGAACATGCAGTAGGTCTCCGTGTAAATCACAGTTTGTATTACTCAGATATAGAGAAGACATATGAGGACAGACACTGTCGATGAATTTAGTGGGAGGGAGCGCCACACACCACATGTTGTTCTATAAATAAGTAATATAAGCTACGTATTTGGTACAGCACAATGGACTTGTCGCCATTACTCATTAATAAATATTTTATAGTGTCGTGATCCATGCACTGGCCCGTGACTGCTGAAGGGCATTGCTTTTTTAACCCTTTCTCGACATCTGCCGTATTATTAAGGTGGAAGTCAGGTGTTTAAAGGGATCCTATCACTCACACAGTTTTTTCTAGGTACCACATTGGAATAACCTTAAGAAAGGCTATTCGTCTTCTACCTTTCGTCGTCTTCTCCGCGCCGCCGTTCGCCTACAATCCTGTTTTTTCTTGGCATCCAAATTAGCTCTCTCGCAGCACTGGAGTCGGGCCCCAGCGCTCAAACAGCACTGGGGGGCGTCCCCAATGCTGCGAGAGAAATCTCTCCATCGCCGCCTCCATCTTCGTCAGCAGTGTCCTCTTCATCCTCCTTTCTGGCCTCGGGCCTTGGTCAGAGCAGACTGCACATGCCCACAGGCCACGAGAAAATGGCCGCTTGCACAGTATTGTAAACGGCCATTTTCTTGTGGCTTGTGAGCATGCACAGTCTGCTCTGACCAAGGCCTGGATGGATGGAGGTGGCGCTGGAGAGTTCTCTCGCAGCATTGGAGACGCTCCCAGTGCTGCGAGAGAGGTAATTGGCATACTGAGAAAAAACGGGATTGTATGCAAACGGCGGCGTGGAGAAGACAACAAAAGGTAGGAGAAGAATAGCCTGGTACCTAGAAAAAAGTTGTGTGTGAGTGATAGGATCCCTTTATATATATGGTGGCCGGTGGCCACTCAAGAGCTATGTTATGGGTGTCAGAATATAGTAACTCCTTTTATTTTTTTTCAAAGTATTGATTTTTTTCTTTGTAGAGGATTAAAACATATAAAAAATGCAAATTTGGTATCCCTAATGGGGATGGAGGGATGTTGGGGTCTGGGTATGAAGAGGGTTGGTGGGGAGGGAGGGATGTTGGGTGTCTGGGGATGAAGAGGGTTGGTGAGGTGGGGGTGTTGGTTGTCTGGGGATGAAGAGGGCTGTTGGTGGAGGGGTTAGGGGGAAAAGGATGTTGGGGGTCAAGCGGGGAAAGGGAGGCCAGGTGTTCAGGGTGGGCCTGCAGAGAACTGTGGTAGTGGTGCAGCGGGGGGTGTTTTGCATGTCTTCAACCGGTGGGGGCCATTGTCGCGAGCCGCAGAGAGGGGCCAGTGGGGCGCACGGGCAGGACTGGCAGCAGAGGGTGCGCTACGGCGGGGGAGACACATGGGCGCGGGAGCACCTGTGGGGGAAATAATCCAGGTGCATTAACACACTGTGCCCCCCATAATCAATCTTTGGGGAGCAGCTTCTGCAGTTCCTGGGCACTATGGTGGCAGCTTCCATAGCTGTATATACAGCGCTTATTGACCCCTCTATATACAGTGACCAGTCCCTGATTTCTTTTTGGGAGTCCAACAGTTACTAACAAACTCTGCAAGGATGTAGCAGAGTTAAAGGTCGACCAATCGGATGTATAAAGTCACGCTGCTATATCATAAGATTGTTAGAGTAGCATTGAACCACAATAGCCAAATCTCTCACCCCTGCATTCTGGGTTCGGCAGCCTTTCAGAGCTTCTTTATGTGGTATAAATGATTTACATAGGAAATCTGAAGCAAAAGAAAAACTACATCAGTACTCGGCACATTAAACAAAGTATATATGTTTATTCTTCTCTGAAGAAAACTGTGACAAAACAATGAAATGGCTTGTAACTGTGGGGAAAAAACGGAAAAAAAAACACAACCTCACTAAATGGGGCTTTCATTAAATACAATTTCTGCAGGACAGTAGTACGAGCCCAAAAACAACCCCAGAAACCATTCATCCCCCACCCCTTAAAGAAAACACCAACAATATAAACTGCCAATGAAGTCAAGAAAGCAGCGGATTAGGAAATCTATAGTCGGTATACAGAAGCAGATGTACAGGAGGAATTAAAGGCATTTTTGGGATGATAGAAAATAAAGGTTAAAACATCTACCGTACCAATACAGCTAATGTTACTGGGGTTAGTGTGTCATCTGGGCGACCTCTTAGTATGAATCCAGCTTCTAGATCACACCTGTCTAGCTCTTATGGTTGGCACAAGCTCAGGGCGGCCACTACAGGAGAAAAGGAGAATTACATTGTGTCCATTTAAATCAATGGGTTACTATTTAGTACATGATGACAAAGGAGGGACCCCTCATATGCTTTTACATGTTATACCTAGGGGGTTCCGGGCTGGTCCTGATGCCAGGTCACCCCTGGGTCACTCTCATTTTCACCACTGGTTACCCATGCTATGGGGACTGGGGTTTTTATAGTCAGACAGCCCCATAGCACAGGAAACCTGTGAAAATGGGAGAGTAAGGGAGGAGGTGGCGAAGCAACTCGGGTCGGGTGTTGGTTCCGTTTACAAGATCTGTTATTGGAACCAGCCAAAAACCCTTGCAAATCCCCTAGAGGAAGTAAGACACAAAGATTCCATGGTCAACTTTAATTTTAGGATCCTGATAATTGTTAGGACTATGATACAAAATACAATTGGGTATAACTAGAAAATCTGGACCATGATACAGAACACTTATTTCTCACCCCTTACTAGTAAATGATAAGACTGTAGCCCGCCACTTGTGCTCAGTTTCGTTTGCATGCATCCCCCCTCCACCGGTCCACATTGCCAGGGAAAGGTGTGTTCAGGGCATATCCTATTGATCCTGTAGGGAATGCATGTAGACAATGCCGGGTTACAGCCTTGATCGGTGAAGAGCAAACATTACAGTAGAACTAGACTCTGAGCTAAACGTCAGAAAATTTACTAGGCCGGAGTCATTCATTTGGTGCAGGTTTGAAGCCAAAGCTAGAAGTGGACTCGAATGGGAAGAAGAACAAAGAAAAGATGTAACTTCTCTCTACTGGATCCATGTCTGGTTTTGGCTTAAAGGAGTTCTCCAGGCGTATCAGCCTTAGTCTAGGTCAGGGGTCCTCAAACTTTTTAAACAGTGGGCCAAAGGCAGAGCAGGTCGCACAGACATCGGGAGCGGTGCCCTCCAATAGGTAAAGTGAAGTGCGCTCCATGGCCTGGCCCGAACTCCCCATGAGCTTCATTATAAATGCACGCCTGCCGGCGTTGTCAGCGGGGTCAGATAGAAGTGCTTGGTGGGCCGCAGTTTGAGGACCCCTGGTCTAGGTTATCAATAGAAAATGGTCAGGGGTCAGTCATCCAGATCGCACACAGATTAGCATTTGTTAAGTGCTGCACCAGCCGCGCACTCCGCTCCAGATTATACCCAATGAATGGGCGTAGTCCAGAGGAGGGAGTGTCTTCAGGCTGAATCGCGAGGAGACTCGGCCTGAAGAATGAGCACCCTGCTTCTTTTTTCCGGGAGCCAGAAGAAACGGCTCTTGGAAAAAACTCCTGAGTGGCTCCCATTGATTTCAATGGGATGTCCTGGATTAGAAAAGACATGACTGCTTACTGACAAACAAGACACACCAGTCCACAGGTTGTGCGTGGGACAACTAAGCCCCTTATACTTGAATGGCACTAACCTGAAATACCGGATGCAACCTGTGGAAAGGTGTGGTGCTGTTTTTGGAAGGAAGCAGCCAAGTTTAGACAAATTATTTTGGCTTACTGCATATTATTTATATATAGAACCAAACAATACCAGGATACAGTGAGCTCCCTCTAGTGGAGGAGTCGGCACACAGAATTTTAGCGCTTACCTCTAAAGTCTAGGCAGGGTATTAGGACAATAAAGACCTATAAAAAATATGGACCTAGATTGACATTGTTCAGAGATGGATTTTACTAAAGTCGTATCAGCTGAAGAAACAAAAATGGTGTCACAAAATATAATTTTTCTGCTGAAGTTTACACTATGAAAACTAAGAATGGCCAAAGAAGATTCCTGTTTTTTTTTTTTTTCCTTTGTACAATTTCTATTCTTCCATAAATAATCTGGACTATTTCTGACGCAGATCATGGCTCCAGCAGACACCATCGGATAACAGCAGTAACCATTTACAACCTGCTGGAACGTGGGCTGCGGCTTTCTGCTAAAATATCAATTTTTTTTTTAGCAAAGGCACTTAAATTTATTTTTGTCTCTGCAGGGAATCATATCCAGGCCAATGATTCAATGAACACTAAGCCCTATCCACAGGCTACATCACAAAGGCCTGATCCTAGTGACAGCCATCATAAGAATGACGGTCTCCGATCCCCCTGTGTGAACGGAGCACTAGTGCACACACATGACCACTGCTATCTCCATCCCTTCTATAGAAATGAATGAAGTGGTGGTCACGCCATTGTCATGATCTTTGGAGCTCCAGAGATCAAACCCCCGTAAGGCTAAGGCTCCATGTGGCGACATGCATCAAAGAAGCACGATGGCGGCAACGCATCGCAGTTCTTCCCGCAGCAATTCTGACAAAGTTTACAGAGTTTTCCTCTGAGGACTTTCTGCTTCCATTATACCTATAGGGAAACCGCCGCCGTTTTTGTAGGTATAATTGACATGCTATGATTTTGCAAGAATCGCATCCACTTTGCTGTGATACAGCATTTATGCCACGTGGGGCCGCAGCCTAAAGGGGTTATCTGGGGACAGTATTTTTTTTTATTTCTACATACTTTCTGCTTGGGTTCTTGTTGTGGTTCCTGGTTGATTCTGACACAGTATCAACCAGTCCCTCCACCATTGTAAAGTCAGCTCCCATATATACATAATACCATTCAATACGGAGAACAGTTAGGTGGAAGGGGAAGTCAGTGTCAGCAGCCCAAGCTAGACTCTTAAAAGAAAAAAAACAACAAGTCCCCAGATAACCCCTTACATAACTATCCGGTCGACAAATTTAAAAAGGTTTTATTTAAAAGGGATTCTATCATTAAAACTAAATTTTTTCAGTTGAGTTTTCTCGCAGCACTGGGGGCGGGCCCCAGTGCTCAAACAGCACTGGGGGCGTCCCAATGCTGCGAGAGAACTCTCCAGTGCTGCCTCCATCTTCTTCTTCAGGAATGGGTCTTCTTCATGTCTTCTTCCGGCGGTAGCTTCAAACTTGTAGGCCTCGGGTCTAGAGCAAAGCCAAATGCGCATGCCTGCCGCCCACAAGAAAATGGCCGCTTACACAGTATTGTAAGTGACCATTTTCTTGTGGCCGGCAGTCATGCACAGTCGGCTGCCTGAGGCCTAGAAGTTTGAAGCCTCCACCGGAAGAAGACCCGTTCCTGAAGAAGATGGAGACGATGCTGGAGAGTTCTCTCGCAGCATTGGGGACGCCCCCAGTGCTGCGAGAGAACTCATTTGCATACCGCTGAAAACTTGATTATATACCAAATGGCAGCGCGGAGAAGACATCTAAAGGTAGGAGACGAATAGCCTTTCTTAAGGCTATTCCTACGTGGTAGGCAGAAAAAATTGAATTTTAATGATAAGATCCCTTTAATGGATGACCTATCCTTAGGAAAGGCTATCAATTAAAAATATATGGGGGTGGGGGGGATTCTGACAGACAGGATGACTGTGGATCAGTTGTAAGTACTCAGTGAAACACTGCAGCTTTGTCAAGAGCTGATCGGTGTCTCGGACCTCTGCCAATCCTTAGATCCTAAGGATAGGTCATCAATTATGTAGTCTGGAAAACCCCTTTAAATCTTAAAGACAATCTCTCAAATAACATAAAGGGGCAGAAGAAAAAGTCAGAAACCTGTGTTTAGTCTTAGTGTAACAAAGGAAATTCTGAACAATTCCGTAGACACATTATAACCCTACACATGTAAAGTGCGCAAGACTCGAAATGCTTATGCAAACCAAACAAAAAGGCAAAGTAACAATGGACCGAGGAGTTGGGCAACACTTTAGAGAACAAATCAATCTTAAAGTACAAAGCTGAATATACATACGAGTGTAAGACATGTAAGACACCATTTATTGGCAGGTGAGTCTACTTTTTTTTTCTTTTTGCCATGCCGTTGTACAAAGGCATTTTAAGGGGGAAAAAATGGCTTCCCTGCTAAACAATAACACTTGGCAACCCCACAGACAGCAAGAAAATACAAAGGAGGACACAAAAAAATATTGTTTCTCACCTGATAACATAATAGAAACCTTTAGTCCTATTTGCACTACTTGTGTGTTGTATGAGTATATAGATTGTACAGTATAAGGATGAGGTCTAAAGGGGAGGGGGGGAACAAAATGGTTCATTTAAAGCTGCAAACACAAATCACAGAAGAAATCGATTGATGCTGTTTAATGCGGTGTAGCTTTCTCTTTAGAAAACAAACAAAAAAAAGTTTGGTCACTCAAAGCTTTTTTAAAAAAAGACAGAAAATAGGCAACCAAATGTTTACTGTTTACCTAGCACGTAGTTATGCTATATATATATGCAGCGAAAAGTACAAAAACAAAAAAACTAGTGGTCACTGTCGGTGCTATCTCAGGCCTCCCTCTCCCGCACTAACTAAAGGTCTGCAAAGGGGAACAAACAAAAAAAAAAAACAGGGGAAGAAAGAAAAATAGAAGTCAGTAAAAATGTATTAAAATCTTCTGAATTGTACAAGTTATGTGCTGCCCACATCACCGACTCTGTATTTACAGTAAAGTCCTCTGTCTGCAGTGTGGCTACTTTGGCACAGCATGCAGATCGACTACTCCGTTCCGGCAGAGCTTGCCGACGCTCCAACGCACCGCTCTGTGGTTTTCACAAGAGAGGATCTCCATGCATTTCACAGTAAACTGGACACCACGCAACGCCGTCCTCTTCTCTGCTGACGTCACCTTCCTTCCTGGAAAAAAGAGAAGGTATATAAATAAAATGAGCAAGATAGGATGTCAACCTTTAATGCTTGCCGGTGAAGGGACCGGATCACATCGGAAGGGGTTTGGATTCTCTCAGATGTGACGTAAACCAAACCCAGGTCGTGCAGAGCTATTGTTTCTATGACAGAATCATTATAAGTCAATGGGGTCTGTAGGTCGTGTGATACAAGAATGACACAGAAAAATCACATGATAAATATCGCTATGTAGCCCTAGACTTATACTCTGGCAGTCATGACCTATTACAGTAGGTTGGGTTTTTTGGACCGGATTTGGATGCGGAATCCGCCTAAAAAAAACGCGTTCCATTAACTTCAACGGGAGCCGTAAGGTTCCTTTTTCCTCGAGCGGTTTCGTCCCGCTCGCGGGAAAAGAAGCGAGCAGTCCTTTCCGCGGCTGAATCAGCCACGGACGTCTGCAGCGCGACACTCCCTCCCAACTAGGCCCATTCATTTGGGCCTGATCAGGAGCGGAATGTCGCGACAGTCGTGCTAGCCTAGGGAGACGTTTTTTTGACCGGATTCTGAGGTGGATTCGCGCTTCAAAATCTGGTCCAAAAAAACCCTGTGCCTTACACACATCCTAGACAGGGAAAAGGTAAGCCAACATTGACGGGACCTGATACAATTCCACGTGATCGAGACACTTACAGCAAGATAAATGTCCAATATGAACTAAATGGAATAGGTGTGACCATGATCAGATGGGCAAATACAATCCGGCCATTGGTCATTCCGATATAAAAATCATCAGGTTTTATATGGTGTGGTATTGAGTGCCATCCTGTACGTATCTGAACATGTCCATTTCCTGCTGGGCGCCTTATAACTCATGCCGTGGTGCTTTGTGTAGTCAGATTTACTTTGACTCAATCTGAGTCACCTACGAAGTATGAGAGTCAAAGCTTTGTGGGAAGCAAAGACCTTGAACTGAACTGCGAGTCAAGACTTCAGAGCAAAAACTTATAGAATAAAACCAGAGAGAAATTAAAAGGAGTTGACTCAAGTGACTGAAAGCTAAACTGCAGTAACACGGCATGGCCATTGCACAATAGGGGGGCGCCATCTGCTCCATCTACTGTATAGTCCAGCCGTAAATGGCTGACTGCTGGGGGTGCTAGTTGTTCGGCCCCCACCAAGCTTATACGGATGAGCTATACCAAGGATCGGACGTTAATATCAATAGGCTAGTAATGACTTTTCACCTTGTGTGCCATGCTTTATAACCATCCTCCAAGTAGGATTTCTGAAAGACCCTACATTCTTGGGTTTATGGAGACAATCGCACTGTTTCCCAAAATATATATCAGGGGAAAAACAGGTCACACAGAAAATGTTTAGGGTTCCTACATACAACCCATAATGGATCCAGAAGTCCCATAGATGTGAATTTATCACAGAATACACTCTGATGGGGTTAAAGGGATATAGTCACTCCTTAGGGAGAGACCACCAATTAGGTGTGTGGAGTCTTATTAAGCCATGAGCGCTGCACTGTGCAAAGAAACATGGGAAGAATATGCAAATCTGTCTTCCATTACTTAATTAGGAACACAGTGCCTCAGTCATGCAGCCCAATAGAGGGCACTCCCTTTAACACATCATTGCAGCAAAGGCCTCTGGGAGGGTCGGGCATGATGTTAAAGGGGAGCGCCCTCTATTGGGCTGCATGACTGAGGCACTGTCTTCCTAATTACATCATGGAAGATAGACTTGCACATTCTCAGTGAGCGCCCTCTATTGGGCTGCATGACTGAGGCACTGGCTTCCTAATTACATCATGGAAGACAGATTTGCATATTCTTCCCATACACTCTGATGCACATACAGTTGTGTCTGTGGTCTCTAAGGGTATGTTCACACGGCGGTATTTGTATTCCGCGTGTGACCATCCAGTGTGGTATTCCTAAGAGTACACAAGTGTGTATTTCTAGAACAGAAAGCCAATGTTGGCGTCCTGAATTCGGTCCTGGATTTGCTCCAGATATGTTGTCAGGAGTCGATGACCTCTTTGCTTTTCATTTTCACGTATTTGGCCAAAAAGTCAAATGCCGATTATCTTTCCTGCCTGAACATTTTTTTCCACTGTATGTGAACAGGTTACATACAAACTTAGTCACAGAATACAGGACTCCGCGCTCGGATTCCCTTGTGTATAGGGAAAAAAAAGTTTGCAGCAAAGGCTTGATGTTACTGTAGTCTGTGAGACTTTGACCTCTCTTTTCCAGTGCACATAAAACACCTACAAGCCAAATACATCAACAGATGGCAAATGGGTAGAAAAACACTTTCCATGACAATAATAATGTCCCTGTGTCAATATCTGTCCACACAGACACCCATTACTGGCCTCAGTGATCCCTAAGTATGGTATATACTGGTGAGGCCAATGTCATCTGTATACGGACACCTCTCCGCGACAGGTATGGAAGCGAATCCCAGCAAGAGGGACCCTGAAAAATTAAGGATTTTCTGGCCCCAGAAATCCCAATGACCCATTCACAAAATTATCAGATTGTTCTGACACCCAGACCCTGCACCGACCAGCTGATACCCATCACACAGAAGCGGATTCACATTACTCAATGTCTCATACGTCGTATTCTGACAAAAGTACACACCGAGGTCTTCTAAGGATATTATATAAACAAGGCCAGCTCTCTGATATCTTTCCTCACTGTGTAAAATCTTATAAAACATTATTTACTAGCAACAAGACAATAGGTGCCGTGTCCAATCCCTGCAGATCTACCTTGCAGCTACTAGAAAAGCCAGGACGTGCCGGCTACACCCTGAAATTACCAGGAACCTCTCATTACAGATCATTACACAGAAGTCATCCGGGTAACAAGACTATCTTCAGGACGTGAAGGACGGGTGGATTTCCTGGAGGATGTTGTGCTGATCTATAGGATGAGGAATTAAAGGGAATTGTACAGTAAATACTAAAATACTAAATATTTTTGCTGGAATTACTCATGGACGACCTATATGTGATTGGAGGTGGTCCAACATGCAGGACTCCCCCAGTCAGCTGTTGGAAGAGGTCATGACACTAGCAAAAAAGAAAACCCAAAGACAAACAAAAAAAAACAAAACATTTTTCCTGCATTTTTCTTCCCTATTAAAGAGAACCTTTCATGGTCCAGAGCACATGTGGTGTTATATACTGCTGGAAAGCCAACAGTGCGCTGAATTCAGCGCACTGTCGGCTTTCCCAATCTGTGCCCCGGGTGAAGAGCTATTGGTCCTGGTACCGTAGCTCTTCACAGTCAGCAGGGCGTTTCTGACAGTCAGGTACGTCCTTCTCCACAGCAGCGCCTAAGGCGCTCTACAGTGTGAGCGGGGAGGAACGCCCCCTCCTAACCTGATAATACTCGTCTATGGACAAGCACTGTGAGCAGATGGAGGTGACTGTCAGGAACGCCCTTCTGACTGTAAAGAGCTACAGTACCGAAAGCTCTTCACCCGGGGCACAGATCGGGAAAGCCGACAGTGCACTGAATTCAGCACTTTCGGCTTTCCAGCAGTATATAGAATTGCCTATACTCCAAACCATGATAGGTCCTCTTTAAATCTATGGAGAAAATCTGAGTGTATAAAATTAGAATGCAGCTTTTCCACAGTTTTTTTTCTATAAAAGGAAAAATACTGCACTTCCACAAAGTGGGACCTTAGCCTAAGGCCGGGTTCAGACAGGGTTTTTTGGTCTGGAACCTGAGGCGGAGGCCGCCTCAGGTTCCAGACCAAAATACAGGTAGCTGCAACTGGATGCCGGTGCACTGCACCAGCATCCAGCCGCACGCTCTTCTCCGGATTAGGCCCAACGAATGAGCCTAGTCAGGAAGAGGGAGTGACTTCAGGCCGAATCGAAAGGCAAAAGCGGCCTGAAGAATGAGCACCTCGCTTCTTTTTCCGGGAGCCGGCAAGCTCCTGAGCGGCTCCCATTGATTTCAATGGGAGCCGTCTTTTTGGTCAGAATTTTGAGGCGGATACGGCCTCAAAATCCTGACCAAAAATCTCTGTGTGAACTTACCCTTACTATGGCTAAAAACACTGCAGGAAAATCTGCAACAACAACAAAAACAGTACAAGAAATAACCAAATAGATTTTCTACAGCGCATCACTTTTACCAGCATTTTATAGTACCAGCAATGTGAATGAGATTCTGGCTAAACACATCCCAACATTGTGGGAAGAAAAGCTTGAAATGCATTTTTCTTCTCACAGTGATTTTTTAGCTGCAGTCGGCTACACGGGGTCTTAGCCTTAGGCACTACGTTGCAGTAAAGCAGTGTTTTTACAGCACCAGCAAAGTGAATGAGAAAAGCCACACTTTAGACTTTCTGTCGCTTTCTTTTGGACTGTGTGAGGACTCCTCAGCAAGATTCATCAGGTCACTTATTTTTCAGTGTCTTGCCTTAATCTCTGACATCAGATTGAAAACAATGAGGGGCAAAATCAGTGAAGAATCTGCATCAGATGTTGGGACGTAATCCACTTCAAAAATCAGCAATAGATTCCACTGTGTGGCTAACCTCATGCTACCAAAATGCTGCTTTTCTTGTTGCAGATTTTGCTGTTTTTTGAGCCAAAGACAAGAACTTATTAAGCAGAAGGAAGAAGTATAAGAAGCTATCTATGTATTTCCCATTTTTTTGCTTTTGAAGTTGCACCTAACAGCAGCAAAATCTGCAACAAATAAAAAAATGCAGCTTTTCTGTAATGTGGGGCCTTAGCCTAATGGTAATCTGTGACCAAACCCAGCATATCACCCCAACCCTGCAGATAGATAGGTTAGTGTCACCAGAACCAGCATATTACCCCAGCCCTGCAGATAGATAGGTTAGTGTCACCAGACCCAGCATATCACCCCAGCCCTGCAGATAGATAGGTTACTGTCACCAGAACCAGCATATCACCCCAGCCCTGCAGATAGATAGGTTACTGTCACCAGAACCAGCATATCACCCCAGCCCTGCAGATAGATAGGTTACTGTCACCAGAACCAGCATATCACCCCAGCCCTGCAGATAGATAGGTTAGTGTCACCAGAACCAGCATATCACCCCAGCCCTGCAGATAGATAGGTTACTGTCACCAGTACCAGCATATCACCCCAGCCCTGCAGATAGATAGGTTAGTATCACCAGACCCAGAATATCACCCCAGCCCTGCAGATAGATAGGTTACTGTCACCAGAACCAGCATATCACCCCAGCCCTGCAGATAAGATAGGTTACTGTCACCAGAACCAGCATATCACCCCAGCCCTGCAGATAGATAGGTTACTGTCACCAGAACCAGCATATCACCCCAGCCCTGCAGATAGATAGGTTACTGTCACCAGAACCAGCATATCACCCCAGCCCTGCAGATAGATAGGTTAGTGTCACCAGAACCAGCATATCACCCCAGCCCTGCAGATAGATAGGTTACTGTCACCAGTACCAGCATATAACCCCAGCCCTGCAGATAGATAGGTTAGTGTCACCAGAACCAACATATCACCCCAGCCCTGCAGATAGATAGGTTAGTATCACCAGTACCAGCATATCACCCCAGCCCTGCAGATAGATAGGTTACTGTCACCAGTACCAGCATATCACAACAGCCCTGCAGATAGATAGGTTACTGTCACCAGACCCAGCATATCACCCCAGCCCTGCAGATAGATAGGTTAGTGTCACCAGAACCAGCATATCACTCCAGTCCTGCAGATAGATAGGTTACTGTCACCAGAACCAGCATATCAACCCAGCCCTGCAGATAGATAGGTTAGTGTCACCAGACCCAGTATATCACCCCAGCCCTGCAGATAGATAGGTTACTGTCACCAGAACCAGCATATCACCCCAGCCCTGCAGATAGATAGGTTAGTGTCACCAGAACCAGCATATCAACCCAGCCCTGCAGATAGATAGGTTAGTGTCACCAGACCCAGTATATCACCCCAGCCCTGCAGATAGATAGGTTACTGTCACCAGAACCAGCATATCACCCCAGTCCTGCAGATAGATAGGTTAGTGTCACCAGACCCAGCATATTACCCCAGTCCTGCAGATAGATAGGTTACTGTCACCAGAACCAGCATATCACCCCAGCCCTGCAGATAGATAGGTTAGTGTCACCAGAACCAGCATATCACCCCAGCCCTGCAGATAGATAGGTTACTGTCACCAGTACCAGCATATCACAACAGCCCTGCAGATAGATAGGTTAGTGTCACCAGACCCAGCATATTACCCCAGCCCTGCAGATAGATAGGTTACTGTCACCAGAACCAGCATATCACCCCAGCCCTGCAGATAGATAGGTTAGTGTCACCAGAACCAGCATATCACCCCAGCCCTGCAGATAGATAGGTTAGTGTCACCAGTAAGCAATAGGGTGTTGTTATCTCTTCGAAGCAATAGTAACACCCTTGTTATCCCGAACAGCTAATTTGTATATTGGCAAAAACAGCGATATCTCAGCAATATAGGGGAAAATACTGTATGATTCAGGTAACCCTAACCTATCTATCTGCAGGACTGGGGTGATATGCTGGTTCTGGTGACACTAACCTATCTATCTGCAGGACTGGGGTGATATGCTGGGGTCTGGTGACACTAACCTATCTATCTGCAGGGATGGGGTGATATGCTGGTTCTGGTGACACTAACCTATCTATCTGCAGGGCTGGGGTGATATGCTGAGCTCGGGTGACACTAACATATCTATCTGCAGGGCTGGGGTGATATTCTGGGGTCTGGTGACACTAACCTATCTATCTGCAGGGCTATGGTGATAGGACGGCACTGGTGACACAATCCCTTTTAGCTAACAAGCAGTACTACAGTTACATTATGTATGAACCACAATACAACTCTCAGACCATTTTTATATAAAAGGGGCAAGTCATATTATAGAAGGATTTGGAAAGGGGGGGGGGTGATCAGAATGTAAGCTAAATGCAACAGAATTCTCTTTTTTTTTTTTTCTAAATGTAGATTGGGAGCCCCGTATAGGGATCACAATGTACATTTGTTCCTATCAGTATGTCTTTGTAGAATGGAAGGAAATCCACGTAAACACGGGGAGAACATACAAGCTCCTTGCAGATGTCGTTCCTGGCAGGATTCGAACCCAGGACTCCAGCACTGCAAAGCTACAGTGCTAACCACTGAGCCACCATGTTGTCACACCAGAATTCTGTCTTGTGCCACATTTTTAGCCAGGTTTAAATTAACTAAAAAACTGAGTGGAATAAAATGCCAAAACGTGCAACAAAATCTTTCCAAAGCAGGCGGTGTAAAGTTGGACAAATGTGTCTTAAATGACACACTAAAGTGAGGAGACCACCTGTACTAGATTTAACGGTACTATTCCGTTATCGGGCCAGCAGCAGCGCATTTCAGCACCAGCTTTCGGGACAGCAGTTCAGTTCAGCAGCGGGAATTACAATGACATCCGAGGACTGCTGGCCCGATGCTTGTGCCCAGTAGCCAGTACATCAATGACCCCCCCTCCATCTCCTCCTCCTTCCAGTGCTGCCCCCCAGCTCTCCTTACATCTACCCCGTACCCTCTCCCCGCCACATGACTAAGCCGATGCTGGCCCGATGATAGAGGCCGTGCTTGTGTGTAGTAGGCAGTACATCGATCGATGCCCTCATCCTCCTCTTCCTTCCAGTGCTGCCCCCCAGCTCTTCTTACATCTGCCCCGTACCCTCTCCCTGTAATAGGCCTCACCGTAAATCTTGAGCAATGAATGCTACTAGATAGCCGCCGGACGCTGCAGAAAGTTTGTCCCTCCGGCTCGCTGTAGCTCACCGTTCCTATAGTCGGCGTGTTTCTTGTCAGGGCCTGGATTGAGCCCCGGTGTCTTTCCTTTCGGTCTCGGTACTAGCGCTGAGGTGAGGCCTAGTCGTGTGGCGGGGAGAGGGTACGGGGAAGATGTAAGGAGAGCTGGGGGGCAGCACTGGCAGGAGGAGAAGGATGGGGGAGGGGGGTCATCGATGTACTGGTTACTGGGCACAAGCATCGGGCCAGCAGTCCTCGGATGTCATTGTAATTCCCGCTGCTGAACTGCTGTCCCGAAAGCTGCTGCTGAACTGCGCTGCTGCTGGCCCGATAACGGAATAGTACCGATTTAACAATGATTCCAGCTGACCGCTTTCAGTTTACGCTGTCTAAGGCTACAGCCCCACGTTGCAGAAATGCAGCTCTTTTTATTGCAGATCTTGTTGTGGTTTTAAGAGCCAAAGCCGGGAGTGGCTGCAAAAGAAATGTGGAATATATGGGAAGGTCTTAAACTTCTATCTTCTGTTCAATCCACTCCCGGCTATGGCTCAAAAAACCACAGCAAAATCTGCAACAGAAAAAGCTGCATTTCTGCAACATGGGGCTTTAGCCTAAAACTTCAGGATTAGCAAATCGCCCCCAATGTTCAAGGAGAGAAAGCATGGCAACACAGCGGTACAACGCATACACATATAAATAAGCTATGACTAGAGATGAGCGAACACTGTTCGGAACAGCTGTACGTGCCGGCTACGTCCATTCATTTCTATGGGAGCGTGCTGTTCGAAACGGCTGTTCCGAACAGTGTTCGCTCATCTCTAGCTATGACATCATAATATGGAAAGGTAGGCAGACATAAAGGCTCTGTGCAAGGACAGTTACCATGGCATGAGGCCTAATATCATGTCTATAGCTATCAAAGACAGTCCACAGCAGCTCCATACTTCACAAAGGCTCAGTGGATCTGTAACATGGCTTACACATGGAATAAACTTCACCAGTTTTGTTTGATACACTTTGGAGTGCGGCCTTTTTCCTTCAATATAAAACTCTATGCTTGATCCACGTCAGATCCATATAGATCTTTAACGTTATCAAGGAAAAATATACAGAAATCACCATTAAGTTAGATGGCCAAGTAATACCGATACCATAATACAACAGCGTCACAATAAATCACCTGAATGTGCAAATCATATAAGCAAGGAGAGGATGACATCTGCTGGACAAACATGTAACTGCTGCCCAAATTTTCTCCAACCATCTTAGTTGGACCACAATAAGGACATCATGGGTGGTTATCAGGACACTACATGTATGAGAAGATAACCTGACTACAATAAGGACATCATGGCTGGTTATCAGGAGGACACTACATGTATGGGAAGATAACCTGACCACAATAAGGACATCATGGCTGGTTATCAGGAGGACACTACATGTATGAGCCACAAGCTCGGCCCAACACCTTTAATATAACTTGAACTAGTTTTCTGATAGGAGTTAGAATGGTAATCTATGCCCGTTCCCACCTGGTGCCAGGATGTCCTCTAGATGTCCATAAATCTTTCAGCACCTGCACCAGTCGGGCCGATTATTAAGACTGGCATACAATACACTTGCCCCAATGATGACGGATGCAGATGGAATGGGTGTGGGGGATTTATCACTCCCCTCTTTGCCAGTTTTCTGGCTTAGGCCCGGTTCACATTTATGTTCGGGTTAGTCTGCTCCCCTATCCACATGAACTATGCGGAGCAAAACGTCTTGCAGGCAGCAGTTTTCTCTCCGCATTTTCCATGTGAAAGCCACACAGACCCTCATTATAGTCTATAGGATCCGCGGGTTTCCTTGGATATCCACCTTCTTTTTTTATGTGGATAGGTTTCATTTGGGAGTCCCCCCCCCAAAGCGGACTCCCCGAACGAAAGCCCAAACGTAGATGTGAACCGGGGGGATAAGGTAAACATTCAGCACAAGGCACTTTATTACACCAAATGTGCACCACATGCCCATTTCTAATCCTTGCCCACCACATCGTGTGAATGCCTTGTACCGAAAGATTTATTACAATTCATGGTAGATTGGAGCGCTACACCAGCCTCTTCATAAATCTCTCAGTCCCTACACCAGTCCACTGGCATATGATAAATTTACCCTGATGTTCTTCATCTGCATCCATCTTTGTATTAGTTTTTGAAGATTAGAACAATGGAACAAAATAAAGCAGTGTGAACCCAATTCACAAACTGGAAGAGAGAACGTTAATAATGCAAAAGCCATAATACAAAGTGTACAAGCGCGGCATGCAGACTTACAGGGACTGTACTTACATGTCAGTCTTCCATTTTTGAAAGCCTCCTTTTAACATGTTTCGGTGGTTCCCAGGTATCGCTCTCGTCAGTATCTATTTCTTCCTCCTCATCCTGATCATCTAACAGATCGTCCTCATCCTCAATTTCAAATGGATCCAAACCAGCGTCTTCTCTTTGTAGTCGTTCCGCAAACCATTCCCTCACCTGCTCATAACCCATTTGAGATTTCGAAACTAATTCATCCAAGTCTTCCTCATTGAGGAATTTGTGCATTAAGTAGTAGTCTTTAAGTACCGCTTTTCCAGTCTTCTGTTTTACAGGAGCTGGTGGCCTTTCCCAGCTGTTGCCTCTCCGCGATCCTTTGGGGCGACCTCTGGGTCTCCCCCTTCCTCTACCTCTGGGCCTGCCTCGTCCTCTTTTCCGTACAAAGCCCTGTCCATTAACCGCATTGGGGGAGAGACTGCCATTCACTTGATATTGGTAGAACCACTTCAAATGATGGTTTTTCACCGCATACCTGGTATCTCCAAACCAGCCAACAACATCACTTCTTGCAAGACCAGTCTCCTCCGACAGTTTGTCATAGTCCTCTCCTGTAGGCCACTGGTTGCGAACAAAGAAGCTTTTGAGTGCATGTAGTTGCTCCGGGGTCTTTTTTCCAAGTTTATTAGCTAGAGCTGCCCCTGCTTTTACATAAGCATTCTCAGGGTCCATCTCCTCTTTAAACCCTTCTTCCTCAAAAGCTACAGGCTCATCTTTTACACCACCTGATCGTCTTCTTTCAGCGAACCAAGCATCGATTTCTCGTCTTGTTAGCTTGCTGAGGACCCTAAGCTTGTTTAATTCCTCGTCTGATGGTATATTGCTCTTGAGGAAGCTTTCCTCAAGAATTTGCAACTGCTCCACCGTTTTCTCTTTGAATCTCTGTGGGGTAAAATCTGGGAAGGCGTTCCAGCTTTGCCTCCGTTGTGGTGTGACAGCAACAGGAGGAGTCGGGGATTCTGTTGTTTCATCGCTCGAATCGATAACTATAGTTCCACTAGGATCACTTGGGAAATGGATGCCGTGACTCCCCTTGGAATTTCTTTGGTTGTATCTTGTATCACTAAACCACTTCTTAATTTCTCCTTTTGTCAACCCAGTAAACCTTATTAACCGGTCAATTTCACTATTACTTGGGAATGGGTTCTTTAGATAGCTAATTTTGAGGGCCGTCAATTGTTCTTTAGTTTTCTTTGACCTCATACCAAACACATCGGTTATCATGGTGGGCTCTTGCTTGGGAAGCTGTGCGCTCGGGATAGCAGCAACTCTCTTGGTTTCCGACACAGCTTGGGGAAGTTGGCTTGCCTGGATATGGGCATTATTTGGAACACCAGCCACCGTCAACGCTATTGGCGTTGTCACAGGGATTGCGCCCGTTCCTCCTACTTGTGCAAGTACGAGGCTCGGCTGGCCAACTATTTGGCACGTCTGTAAAATAGAAGGCAAACCGTTGGCAGCGGATGAAATCTGAGCTGGGAAAACTGTAATTGTCTGGGGGACTGTATGGACAGTGCCATTAAACTGCTTTCTTCGAGCATCCTCTACTTCTTCCGGGGTCCAGCTAACACCATGTTTTAGTCTTTGTGCAGAAAACCAGATTTTAATTTGTTCTTCTGTGCATTTAGTTTGTGAAGCGAGAAGGGTTATCTCGGAAACTGTTGGGTACGGAAACTTGTTGTAGTTACTCAACAAAAGTGGGTTGGTGTCTAAAGCAGCGTTGTATGTAGGAATGCTATTGATGGGGATTAAGACTTTTGACAGGATATTTTGCTGCGCCTGTACGGCCGTGATCACTTGTGCCACCCCAGGCTGAAGGACACTAGCAGGGGTAATAACAGTACTTTGTAATTCTTGGGCACTTGTCACAATTGTAGCACTTGTTTTCACAGGCTCAGGAACAACCGTAGTTGACTTTGCTTCTCTATTTTCTTGTGATTTTGGCTTAGACTCATTCTCCGTGATCAAGTCGTTTTCTTCGGTGCCATCTTCAGATGCATTCTGCTGTACACTGATTCGTTTCTTCTCTGATTTATCCTTCATTATTTTCATGATTGGGGTCTTACTGATGGATATTGCAGAGGAGTTTGACTCAGATTGTTCCTGGTTTTCTTCTTGGACAAAGCTCCCATCGAATGTCAGGTCGTTTACAGTTTGTTCAAATATTGACTGATTGTTGCGCTTCACCATAGTTAACTTAAAGTTCTCCTCTCCAGGATGATATTTCGTATTGTGCTCAGAAAGTGAATCATACCGTTTAGTGAGAAAATTACACTCCACACAAAAATAGGAAGAATTTAATACAACATTCGGGTGCTCAGAATCCACATGAAAGGTAAACATATTTAGGTCAGTCGTCTGAAATGAACAATATTTACATTCGTAACCACCTTCTACTACTTTATTTTGCTGATTGTCTGAATCGTTGGTTTCTAGTGCATCGTCTTCGCTGGATATGCTCTCAGGCACTGTGCTCTCTGGCACGGGTGGCTCCGCTGGAATAGGCAGAGGTGGACTTTCCTCCCCGTCAGAGTTGACACCTACGTCAGGATCGTGCTCGCTTGCAAGCACCATGCAAGGAGTTTTTGTTTTCCGTTTACTTGCCATAGTGCTTTAGAATTTATTATAAAGTTTGCAAAAAAAAAAAAAAAAAAAAATTCAAGTGAGAATGAAACACCAGTTGGTAAGGTTTTCTTATGTTCCAAGTTGCGCCGTAAAAGGTTTTTCTACTGAGCATATGATGAAATTCGGTAGAACAGTAGTATCAAGTTAGATTCATGATGAATGTCTGGAGGAAGAAGAAAAGAGAAAAAACAAACAATGAGGCACAAGAGTCTTATTGTAACTTCAGAAAGGTCTACGTGTCACTGTGGTCTAACAGAAGGAGGCAATTCTACATTTTTTAGAACATAATGCACACACTGCTAAAGACTCTATGGTGTCCCTTCGTATTGAATAAGTCCAAACTATTTACACAATGGACTGGATTAAAGGGGTTCTCGGCTTTGAACAATCTTTATTTGTTAGATGTGTCCCTTGACAATAAGGAGATCATAAAGAGTCTCCCTGATGGGGCTCCCAGCAATCGGCTGTTACAGATGTTGTGCCGTTAAAGGCACTTATTCCCCTGTTCTCTGGATAAGAGTCAGATTGCTGTGGGTCCAACCACCAGATCCCGCCACGATCAGGGGACCAAATGTCCACCTAAAACCTCCTTGTGAATGGAGAGTAAGTGTCCTTGTGTAACCGGCACTCTAATCGCTGCTATAAGGGCCGCCAGGGCTCCAATTGCCGATAGCGCCCACAGTACTGGAATTCGATTCACAACTTCCTAACAATGACAGATGTTTGGATAAGTTCACACGGTGGAAACCTTTGCAGTGCATCGGCATCCCACTCCTGATTAGACCCAGACGGATTGGCCTCAGCAAGAGGGTGTCTGGAGCCGCGGAATCAGCCGGAAGAAAGGGCATGTTGCTTTTTTTCCCCCCCGCTAGCACAAAAAAAAATCACCAGTGGGAAAAAACTGCTAAAGACTCCCATTGAAATGAATGGGAGGTAGTCTTGCAGGCAGATTTTAAGGCGGATTCCGAGTCAAAATCTGCCTGCAAAATACTCAGTGTGAACATATCCTTAAGGGTGGGGGATCTAAAGGAATATTTTTATTTCTACATGTCCAATTCTTTATCTTCATAGAAGATAAATATAAGGTTAAAGCTTAGCATGCATGCAAACTCTGCCAAGATAAACATACGACTCTATAGGGGAATGGCCAACTAGCCAGCCAAGTTCTGTCCCTACGTTTATCTGAACTTTCATTACTGCTAGTGATCCATGACCATCAATGCAGATGTACAGTGACTGGGAAAAAAAAGCACAGATTTCAATTAATTGACTTTTGGCACAAATCAAGCCAAAATTCAGGTGCATTGAGAGTAATACATCTATGTTAATGTCCGTCACCCACTCCCGACATATGACAGTAGATAACATGATATGACATTTTAATAAGCTGCATTTATACCATATTACACAACATATAAACCACATTTTACTACAATCAGACTAGAATAGGCATGTCTGTTGTTCTGGTCCATCAACTGGATACACACAAAGACTGACCATCCTCATTGTCACGTTTCTGATGTATAGGCGCTGTTAGCACTGGCATCATGATTTCCATTTTTTACAGATTGGTCATGCAACGGACCACAAAAAATTAGATAAAAATATCAAATATATTTATTGAAAAATAGTAAAACACGTACAAAAACATATAACACACAATGGAGGGCAACACAGAGGGGTCCGCCTGTATGAAAACAGGCGGACAATACCGTAGCCCTCTCACTAGTGATGAACCGGAGATGACATCCCCTAGAATATATAGGGCATATAAAAAAGGATCTACTCCTCACAATTGGAAGTAAGTATATACACTGCACTATTCAAATATACACCTAAAGGATAATCAAGGTGCAAAATACTAGCCCCATATATAACAAGATCTCACCACTTATAACAAGGTCTCTCCATATAAGGTATAGTAAACCTATAATGAATAGTATCCTGAGTGAATATAAATAGGGAGTACAATAATAGATATAATAAGTCTATTCACAATACATACCGATAGACATATTAGCAGTGTATGTGTACCATAAGGGGTCAGCAACGGAACGTCACCAGCAAGGGAACCAAAACACCCCGGCGCTCGTTTTGCTTTAGCGTGGCTTCATCAGCGTTTCGCCACGTCGAGGTGTTTTGGTTCCCTTGCTGGTGACGTTCCAGCACTGGGGGCGGGCCCCAGCGCTCAGACAGCATCTTCGTCAATAACAGTCTCTTCATTCTCTTATTCCGGCGGTGTCTTCTTACTTCTAGGCCTTGGGCAGAGCAGACTGCACATGCCCACAGGCCACGAGAAAATGTCCGCTTACAATACTATGCAAGCGGCCATTTTCTCGTGGCCTACGGGCATGCGCAGTCTGCTCTGCCCAAGGCCACAGGCTTAGAAGTTACAAGCCACCGCCGGAAGAAGAGGCTGAAGATGACGCTGCTGAAGAAGAGGAGGCGGCGCTGGAGAGAGTTCTCTCGCAACATTGGGGACGCCCCCAGTGCTGCGAGAGAGCTAATTTACATACTGACAAGAGCCGGGATTGTAGGCGAACGGCGGCACGGAGAAGACAACGAAAGGTAGGAGAATAGCCTTTCTTAAGGCTATTCCGGTGTGGTACTTAGAAATACATGTTGTCTAAATTATAGGATCCCTTTAAAATCAACATCGAAGTCCATTTCTATACTGAATTTTTCTGATGAATTTGGATGAGCTTTCTTAAAATCCGACAACAAAAATCAGTTTCGAATTCCATCCTGAATCTGCCTCCCATTTACTTCAATAGGAATCATTCCAAATGTGTCTTGCGAGGTTTGCCCAGTGGTTTTATTCAGGCCAAATGCAACAGGGAGTTACGCCAGAGCGCAGTAGAGGTGAGTTACATTTTTTTTTATGTTTGGCCATTTACCCTGGGCCTCTGCTTTTTATACTCTGGGATCTGAAGGATATAATAGCAGTTTTGGTTTGGACTTGTTCAGTTTGAACGAAACTGCCTACGCAACTTTGCAAATATTATAATAACCAAATTGAAATAACGGACGTGAACAGAAACACGTCAGATATCCTGTTTGATGTTCATCTTTTGCTATTTTTCAATTCATTTCCCAGCCCTAGGTGGATGTCAACCTCAAATTCCTCTTCCATTACTGCTGTGTGAACATACCCTTACAGTGGAAAACAATTGTGAGCCAATATTCCGAAAGGCTGGATGTCTCATCCTGGCAGATCTAAAATTGATTCTATATCCTAATAGGCCATTAAAGAGCACAGGGGGCGTCCCCAAAGCTGCAAGAGCTCTTCAGCGACGCCTCTATCTTTGCCTGGAATGGCCTCTCTCTGTGTCTTCTTTCGGCACTGGCTTCGAACTTCTAGGCATGCGCAGTCGGCTCTGCCTTCAGGCAGAGTCAACTGCGCATGGCCATTTACCCCAGCTTACTGTGTAAGTGGCCACAGGAAAATTGCCTTGGGCATGCACAGTCGGTTCTGCCCAAAGCCTGAAGGCAGAGCCGACTGCGCATGCCTAGAAGTTCGAAGCCAGTGCCGGAAGACGCAGGGAGAGGCCGTTCCAGGCGAACATAGAGGCGTCGCTGGAGATTTCTTTCGCAGCTTTGGGGATGCCCCCTGTGCTGTTTGAGCACTGAGGACCACCCCCAATGCTGCAAGAAAACTCATTTGCATACCGACCAAAACCCAGATTGCTACCAAACAGCGGCGCGAAGAAGACATCTAAAGGTAGGAGAAGAATAGCCTTTCTTAAGGGTATTCCTACGTGTTAGGGACAAAAAAAATTGCATTTTAAAGATTGAATCTCTTTAACATTATAAAGCTTGATGAACACATCGGTGCAGATTTATTACAACAGATGTTTCATATAACAATCTCAATTAAAAGCCTGACAGGCACAAAACAATTGAAATAATAATAAAAAAAAATTAAATAAAAATCAGCTCAATAAATCGATATGATCAGATATTTAAATTATTTTGCATCCTGTCTCATACTACCTTTGGGTAGTGTACAGTTGGCAAATCAGGATTACTAATACATGAATAAAGCTTGATTCACATCAGTGCCTGGGTTTCCGTCCCCAAGCGGAGTTTGAACGGAAACCTAATCCGCATAAAAAAGCGGTTACCATACTATAATGGGGTCCGTGTGGTTTCTGCACTAAAAATGCTGAGGGAAAAGTCCTGCTTGCAGCGCATTTCTCTCCACACTTTTCATGGGGAGAAAGGAACGCAATCCCCGAATGCAGATGTGAACTAAGCCTATCTTAAATGTGGTGGCAATGCCAGGCATTTAAATAGGAAGGGGGGGGAGGTGAAATGTTAAAAAAAAGTATATCCTAATATCGCTCATTAATTGCAATTGAGATAAAAAGGTTCAATCTGTT
The DNA here is from genome assembly GCF_031893055.1 of Leptodactylus fuscus. Taxonomy (NCBI): domain Eukaryota; kingdom Metazoa; phylum Chordata; class Amphibia; order Anura; family Leptodactylidae; genus Leptodactylus; species Leptodactylus fuscus. The sequence goes on from NC_134268.1 coordinate 19,759,490, forward strand.
TTCTACAGTTTATCAAGGCCGCCAATATTAAATCTGCGGGCGTCCCGGGTGTTGCAGATCACTCGTACCGAAGCAGCACAGTGAAGACTTCAATAGGGTAGTGCTGCAGCACCTATGGACAAACTGTAGCAGCGAGGGAGCATCACGTTCTTGGGTATTGGACCCACGCAGATCTAATATTGATGGCCTGTACTTAGGAAAGGCTATCACGCCCATGTTGCGAAAATACAGACCTGCTGTAAAAAACAAAACACTGCATTTAAAAGTACTTACAAAGTGGATGGGACATTGCAGAAAAAATTCTGCAGTTTGCGTTTTGGAAAATCAAAGCATATCAATTATACCTTTAGAAAAGCTGGTGTTTTACAGTCAGGGCAAAGTGGATATGGGATTGTAGTGGACACCATGCCCATTTTGCAAATCACAGCACGGCAATTATAACTACAGAAATGCCATCGGTTTCCCCATAGGTGTCATTGAAACAGAAAGTCTGCAGAGGAAATTTTCTGTCTAAAGCACTGAGGGAAGACCCGCGATGCATTGCTGCAATGGATTTTCCCGCAGCGCTCTTTTGCTGCAGGACGCCCTGTGGGGCCTTATCCTTAACATGAACTTGATGATAATCATCCAGCGCTAGTGTAAGCCAAGTTTACATCGTGACAAACTCTATTGTCACAAGGTCCACATTATATTGGTTGATGGAAACAACCTGCACACACGGCTTTTTTAAAGGGATCCTATCATTCAGACGACATTTTTTCTAAGTACCACGTCGGAATAGCCAAAGGCTATTCTTTTCCTACCTTTCGTTGTCTTCTCCGTGCCACCGTTCGCCTACAATCCCGATTCTTGTCGGTATGTAAAATAGCTCTCTGGCAGCACTAGGGGCGGGCCCCAGCGCTCAAACAGCACTGGGGGGCGTCCCCAATTCTGCAAGAGAACTCTTTCCAGCACCGCCTCCATTTTCATCAGGAACAGCCTTTTCATTCTCTTCTTCTGGCGGTGTCGTCTTACTTCTAGGCCTTGGGCAGAGCAGACTGCGCATGCCCACAGGCCCCGAGAAAATGGCCGCTTACAATACTATGCAAGCGGCCATTTTCTCGTGGAGGCCTTGGAAGTTACAAGCCACCGCTGGAAGAAGAGGCTGAAGATGATGCTGTGGAAGAAGAGGAGGCGGCGCTGGAGAGAGTTCTCTCGCAGCATTGGTGACACCCTCAGTGCTGTCTGAGTGCTGGGGCCCGCCTCCAGTGCTGCGAGAGAGCCAATTTACATACCGACAAGAACCGGGATTGTAGGCGAATGGCAACACGGAGAAGACAACATAAGGTAGAAGAATAGCCTTTCTTAAGGCTATTCCGACGTAGTACTTAGAAAAAATGTCGTCTGAATGATAGGATCCCTTTAAGTTTTGTCGCCTCCGCTTAAAGAGGACCTTTCATCATTTAGGGCACATGCAGTTTTTGAATTCAGCGCACTTTCATCACTTGGGGCACTTTCTAGCGGTATAAAACCGCATGTGCCCCAAGTGGTGAAAGGTCCAGTTTAATATACTCTGAGGTCTAAAGAGAACCAAGATTGTTATAATAATAGCTTGTGAGTGGCAAGCCTCCAAAATGTCAATTTCTGCAGCATCAGAAATTTTTGGAAAATGTTTTTTGGGCCCCTGTAGGGCATTCTTCTGTGTGGAGGGGCTACATACATAGATTCATATTGTGTCAGCACATTAAGGCTAAGGCCCCACGGGACATTCTGCAGCACTGTGGGAAAAACCACAGCAGGAACGCATCGCGGTTCTTCCCGTAGCACTTTGAACAGAGAATTTGCAGAGATTTACTCTGCGGACTTTCTGTTACCACTATATGTACGGGAAAGCCGTCAGCGCTTCCGTAGATGTAATTAACATGCTGCGAATTCCAAAACCGCGCCGGTTTTGGAAATCACAGAGTGTTCGCGCTGCGGATTTTAACGCAAAGTGGGCATGGGATTCGCATGAAACCTATCCACTTTGCTGTTACTGTACAATGCCACGATTTTTCCCACGGCGTTTCCGGCCTATGGGGCCCCGGCCTAAAGTTGCAGCCATACAGTGCTCCTGGATACATTTACCACTAACTGGGGGCTGTACATGGACTTTCATTGCTTCTAATGGAAAATAAAGGTGTGTCCTAGGAAACATCAGTAACCACATGCGTCCTGATTATCTGTATTATGGTTTGTGATATATGACTTCAGTATAGGGGACGTCACTCTTACATTTATTACACCGCATGCTGATTTTTTAAATTCAAATTGGCACAAAGAAAAAAATAGAAAAAATTGCCTATCCTTCCTCTATTATATTATACTTATGGTATATTTTTCTACTGTACCCTAAATGTATAACTTACACTACTGAACTGCACAATACGCTCTATATTATATTCCAATCTATTATACAGATGCTATATTATACTTAGTCTACACTACTAAACTCTACCATAGTAGAGTAGTACTGTAGTATATTATACTACAGTATCCCGACTCTACAGTCCATTACACTATACTGGGTATATATTACATGTATAATATACTACATTCAGTATATATTACACGTACACTATATCCTACTCTCAGTATACATTACACGTACAGTATATTCTACACTCAATATATTACATGTACAGTATATACTCAGTATATATTACATGTACAGTATATTCTACACTGTATATATTACACGTACAGTATACTCTACACTCAGAATATATTACACGTACAGTATATACTCAGTATATACTACACGTACAGTATATTCTACACTCAATATATTACACGTACAGTATATACTCAGTATATACTACACGTACAGTATATTCTACACTCAATATATTACACGTACAGTATATACTCAGTATATACTACATGTACAGTATATTCTACACTCAATATATTACACGTACAGTATATACTCAGTATATATTACATGTACAGTATATTCTACACTGTATATATTACACGTACAGTATACTCTACACTCAATATATTACACGTACAGTATATACTCAGTATATATTACATGTACAGTATATTCTACACTGTATATATTACACGTACAATATACTCTACACTCAGAATATATTACACGTACAGTATATACTCAGTATATATTACACGTACAGTATATTCTACACTGTATATATTACACGTACAGTATACTCTACACTCAGAATATATTACACGTACAGTATATTCTACACTGTATATATTACACGTACAGTATACTCTACACTCAGAATATATTACACGTACAGTATATTCTACACTGTATATATTACATGTACAGTATTCTACACTCAGTATATTACACGTACAGTATATACTCAGTATATATTACATGTACAGTATATTCTACACTGTATATATTACATGTACAGTATACACTCAGTATATATTAAATGTAGTCTATACTCAATATATAGTATATGTACAGTATATTACAATACATTAGATATATACATGTACAGTATATTATACTACACTAGGTATGTTATACGTACAGTATATTATACTATACGCCATCTAGTACATTATACATAAGCTATACTAACCTTACTTTATATTCTATTACACTATACTTAGTACATATTACATGTACAATATATTACACTACACTCAGTATATATTACATGTACAATATATTACACTACACAGTATATATTACATGTACAGTATATACACTCAGTATATATTACACGTACAGTATATATTACACGTACAGTATATATAACATGTACAGTATATATAACATGTACACTATATTCAGTATATATAACATGTACAGTATATTCTACACTCAGTATATATTACATGTACACTATAACATGTACACTGTATACTCAGTATATATAACATGTACAGTATATTCTACACTCAGTATATATTACATGTACAGTATATATAACATGTACAGTATATATAACATGTCCACTATATACTCCACCTAGTACATCCTATCTACACTATATATTCAGTATATATTACATGTACAGTATATATAACATGTACACTATATACTCAGTATATATTACATGTACAGTATATATATATATATATATATATATATATATATATATATAACATGTCCACTATATACTCCACCTAGTACATTCTATCTACACTATATTCTCCTCACTTTGCCCTCCATCTCTGAGTAGTTAGGTGATATTACAGCTCACTCCATCACCCCCCTACAGGTAGACGCCATGACAGTCGCTGACCCTGCCCCACTCCAGGGTGCAGTCCCCTGTGCGGTCTATCCAGGACCCTCTCTCTATATACAGCCTGCCTAGGACTCTGTAGACAGGGCGCCGGGCCGTCCTCCTCTCATTGTGCGCAGTAGGAGAAGGCCCGGGCCTGTCCCCGGTCACAGCGGCCTGACACTGCACACACACAGGCCGCAGGATCCAGGCCCGGGGGAGGGGAGGGGGTGACAGGGCCGCCGTCCTCAGCGCTCATCCTCTCCATTACCTGCTCCCGCCGTGAGCTCAGCTCTCCTCCACCGCCGCCGCCTCCTCCTGCATGGCGGCCATCTTACACATGGCGACGACACAGGGGCGGCTGCTGCTACGACTGCTGAGGGGGAAACTTCTCCGCCCGACACTAAAAAACACGCTACAAAAAAACGGCAAAAAAATATTTTTTTTTCGTGATTTCCTCCGTGCGGATAAATTAATGGCGGACGAGGAATATGCGTTTATTTAGTGTCCGGGCGCGACGGCCGTGAGAGGGTCGGATTTTTTTTTTTTTTTTGGCGGTAATTGTAGGCGGGGAAATGGTTTCTGTGGTAAATGGCTGTAACGTGAGCTCTCCTCCCACCGACTACTAACACGGCCAAACGTGGAGGAAAAAGCCCACAAACCTCGGCAAACACATCTGCATATGCTAATTTCAGTCAAATTAGACAGTAATTAGTAGTTATTAATTAGACCAGGGGCCCAAAATGGAGGTCAGAAGATTCTAGTCAGGGGGGAAGTGACTGAAAACTTAGGGGAGTACTCCGGGTAAGGGTTAAACCACACTGGAGTCCGATTTTCTCACGTCTGAAGGAAAGAATAGCAAAGGCGCAGCGATAGTTTGACTAAAAATGGCGGCGACTGTGACATAACCTAAACGCTAAGGTTCGGGGGACGCGAAGACTTTGGCCGTGACTTGTGACCAAAGATCACCGCGTCACCTTAGAAGTTGTAAGTGAATGGGGTCATAGTGTTACCGCAAGGGTAGAACGTAAAATTAATCGGTGGTGACAGTAGTGACAGAGTCGTGGGGTGACATGTTGATCGTTGAAGGCAAAGCCAAAGTTACCGAGTAGCCCGTCCTTAAAGAGGACCTTTCATGAGGCACATGTGGTGTTATATACCGCTAGAAAGCCAACAGTGTGCTGAATTTAGCGCACTATTGGCTTTCACGATCTGTGCCCCGGGTGAAGAGCTATCGGTGCCGGTACTGTAGCGCTTCACTGTCAGAAGGGCGTTCCTGACAGTCAGTCAGGAACGTCCTTCACAGCAGCGCCTATAGCGCTGTACTGTGCGAGTGGTGAGGAACGCCTCCTCCCCTCCTGATAATACTCTTCTATGGATGAGTATTGGGGGAGGCGTTCCGCCTTGCTCTCAGTACAGCGCTATAGGCGCTGCTGTGAGGAAGGGCGTTCCTGACTGACTGTCAGGAACGTCCTTCTGACAGTGAAGACCTACGGGACCGATAGCTCTTCACCCGGGGCACAAATTGTGAAAGCTTCCAGCGGTATGTAAAACCGCATGTGCCCCAACTCATCAAAGGTCCTCTTTCAAGGAGGGTTCTTAGGGCTAGTTCACAGAGGGGGCAGATTATGGCGCGTAATCCACGTCATAATCCGCCCCCTCACAATGGTGGTCTATGGAGATCGCCAGACTACTTTGCCGCTCACGGAAAAAAGCGGGCTGCCCTTTCTTTTGCGGCGTCCGCCTCACGGACTAATTAGCCAGCAAGCACCAGAAGTTCAGTGAGCACAGTGTGATATGTGTACACAGGAGGAAGTGAGAGCCGGGAGGCTACTGATGATGATGACAATTCATCAGCCTCCCTGCTCTCATCTCCCCCTGTTTACACACAGCAGACAGTGCTCACTGAACTTCCAGCGTGCACCTTGCTGGCTAATTAGCATATCAATAAAAGTGGACCGATTAAAAAACGGCTAAGGGGATTAAAGGGGGTCTATCATTGGATTTTCGCTCTTTTAGATAAACATACGCCTGAATAGCCTTTAAAAAGGTTCTGCTAATCGTTTGTTAAAAGACCCCCCCCCCCGTTTAAACATATATGTAAATGAGCTCCACCTCCACGTGATACTCTGTTCACGCCCTCCTCTCTTGGTTCTTCCTTATAAGTACTCCCCCTGCATTCGATTCACCGCCTCCAGCTGTCTCTATTCCTGGCGGTTTCGATCCAAATCTCGCGCATGCGCAGTAGTGCTCCCTCCAGTGCGCTACTGCACACGCGCCGGCGGCATTTTTGTGTGGAGAACTGCGCGACCGTACTGCGCATGTGCAGCACGAACGTGTCGTTCTCAGGGGAACTGAGCATGCTCAGTCCCTCTGTATGTACACCCGGAAGTGAAGTCACAGGGAGTACATAGTCAGCCATGTAAATGAAAGTATCAGCAGGCTTCTCCACACAAAAATGGTGCCGGAGCATGCGCAGTAGCACACATCAGACTTTCCCCAAAATGGCATAACTAAAAAGTATATCTGGCCCAGCAAAAATAGACGCCTTATGCATCCCCATGTACGGAAATCTAAAAATGTTACAGCTGTCAGAAACATGACGACGCCAAGAAATTTTAACACGTAATAACAAAGCCCATAAGAAAGTTGCACAAACACAGTTTTTCTCCAATTCCAACTTCCTAGTATACCGTACAGAATAATAAATGGTACCGTTACAAAGTTCTAGTTGTAAACATTAAGCCCTCATATGCCTCAGTAACCAGAAAAAAAAAAAAAGGGTTTTTGGAGGCAAGGAGTGAAAAACAAAAAATGCCTGTGGCAGGAAGGGGTTAAGTTGTATGTGTTCTTACGGACTGCAGCTGTGACTGTGTCTGAGTCAGTAATTTTTATATGGAACTAAGAAGGGGAAATCGCAATCTCAGTGTTATAGTATCACTGAAGCAAATATCAAGAATTGCAAGAACTGTCTGACAACAGAGAGTAGTAGAGTAAGCTAAATCTCACACAGATATAGATCCTGGGAACCCAAACATCTGCCAGCAACAGCTGCAAAGCCAGATGGGCTTGTGGTGAATTTAGACCCAAAGAAACACTCTAAACGGTGAAATCAAAGCAGACCCTGCAACAGACTCACAAGGCAAATCTAAACCAGAGATGAATTAGAAGAGTGAATGCATCCAAGCCAAAGGTCAATCTGAGAGGTAACGTCAAAGCCGAAATCAGAAAACAAGCGAATATCCAGTAACAGGCCGAAGGTCAGTTATAAAGCAATCCTGCAGTAACAGGAACTTCATTAACGTACAAACTAATAGCAGGCACCTGGGTGGGCAGGAACAGAGTTTAAATCTCCCTCCTCAGCTGCTGATCTGATATTTATGGGGAAGCCTAGGTAACATTATTATTTATTTTTTAGAGCACTGTTAATTCCATGGTTTCTGTAGATTTATAATTTTTTTTAAAAAAAGTACAATACGCTAACTTAGTGACCAACTGGTACAGTGGGAGAGAAGTCCCACTTCTGTGGATTGTGGTATCCAGTTCCAAAGTCTAAGGGATGCAAGGAAGAAATCTTGGAGCCATTTGTATACTTGCATAGAGGGCAATCAGTAGCCGCAGGGGCCTGGTACTGTATTACTGGCCTCAGGGTTCCCTTCACAAACACTCAATGCCAATAATAGGGCAGTAAATCTCATGCCCTATACAAGTAACTGGACAACGAGGACCTGAAAAGGGACAGCTGCAGCGCTGGACACCTTTGGGGTAGAGGAGTAATATATATATTTTTTTTATGGCCACTTGCAGGGTCCCATGATATAGCAAAACCGTGATGAGGTCTTATTCTGTATTGGCTACTTCTGTTTAAACGATTACCCTGCTGAGTAGCTAAATTTGGATGGAGCCTCTATGTGTTTGACAGCTCTGCTCCAGCAAGGCACAAGTCATAGGGGTTATTTACACAAGCGACCCCTTATACCACACTACTGCCCTGGAAAGTGTTACAGATCCGGAGCTGTAATCTCCTGCCACGCCACATTAAAAGAGAGCCTTTCTTAGAGTGTATAGGGAAGCTGTCAGGAGTTTCTCTTCAACTGCTGCTTCATCTTCTTCTTTAAGATTGCGGTGACAACCTGGGGAAACTTTTATGTTGTTTACTTTTATACCTCGGCCAATTAGCAGCTTGGCCTATATAAGACCACTCCTTCATGAAACAGGAGCCGACTAATTTAGTTTGCTATTCCTAGTTTGGCTCTCTGTTTTGTGTGTTCAAATATTTGCTTTCACCTTTGGCTTGCTCCCTGGATTCCATGTTTGACTCCTGGTTCTGCTTTGACATGCCTGTGACCCTTGGCTTGTTTCCTGGCCATTGCTCGTCTCCTGATTTAGCCTATCACGTCCTCTTCTGGTTTGGACTTGTGCTTGTACAACTTCTTTTGTCTCGACGTCACTGGTTTTAGTGGATTTTGGTTTGGTTTCTGCAGCGGTGTATTTACTATGTGTACATCTATCTGGTGATAACTCAGATTCGGCACATCTCCAACTCACCTCACAGTGCACTCTGGTAACGGCATCTTGACTCACAGAAGTTTCCTCGTTGTAAATAGCTGTCTCTATTGCTCACAGTTATCAGCCTGCTATTGCTTTTATTGTGGCTTTACATCTACACTCATAACAGAAGCATCTCCTATGTTATAATGGATGTTACCTATTAGAGATGAGCGAACAGTGTTCTATCGAACTCATGTTCGATCGGATATTAGGCTGTTCGGCATGTTCGAATCGAATCGAACACCGCGTGGTAAAGTGCGCCATTACTCGATTCCCCTCCCACCTTCCCTGGCGCCTTTTTTGCTCCAATAACAGCGCAGGGTAGGTGGGACAGGAACTACGACACCGGTGACGTTGAAAAAAGTAGGCAAAACCCATTGGCTGCCGAAAACATGTGACCTCTAATTTAAAAGAACAGCGCCGCCCAGGTTCGCGTCATTCTGAGCTTGCAATTCACCGAGGACGGAGGTTTCCGTCCAGTTAGCTAGGGGTTAGATTCTGGGTAGGCAGGGACAGGCTAGGATAGGAAGGAGAAGACAACCAACAGCTCTTATAAGAGCTAAATTCCAGGGAGAAGCTTGTCAGTGTAACGTGGCACTGACGGGCTCAATCGCCGCAACCCAGCTTTCCCAGGATCCTGAATGGAATACACTGTCAGTGTATTCCCGTATACCCGATATATACCCCGATACCCGTTCCAACGGTGTGCCCCCCCACCTTCACCCCAGAAATACCCTGCAAGTCCCCTAGCAATAGAATTGGGGCTATATACACCCACAATTTTTACTACTGGTATACAGTGCCATTGTCTGACTGGGAATTCAAAGAATATATTGGGAATACAAATACCCTCATTTCTTGCTACTGCCATATAGTGCCAGTGTCTGACTGGGAATTCAAAGAATATATTGGGGTTACGTGCACCCACAATTTTTACTACTGGTATACAGTGCCATTGTCTGACTGGGAATTCAAAGAATATATTGGGAATACAAATACCCTCATTTCTTGCTACTGCCATATAGTGCCAGTGTCTGACTGGGAATTCAAAGAATATATTGGGGTTACGTGCACCCACAATTTTTACTACTGGTATACAGTGCCATTGTCTGACTGGGAATTCAAAGAATATATTGGGAATACAAATACCCTCATTTCTTGCTACTGCCATATAGTGCCAGTGTCTGACTGGTAATTCAAAGAATATATTGGGGTTACGTGCACCCACAATTTTTACTACTGGTATACAGTGCCATTGTCTGACTGGGAATTCAAAGAATATATTGGGAATACAAATACCCTCATTTCTTGCTACTGCCATATAGTGCCAGTTTCTGACTGGTAATTCAAAGAATATATTGGGGTTACGTGCACCCACAATTTTTACTACTGGTATACAGTGCCATTGTCTGACTGGGAATTCAAAGAATATATTGGGGTTATAAATACCCTCATTTCTTGCTACTGCCATATAGTGCCAGTTTCTGACTGGTAATTCAAAGAATATATTGGGGTTACGTGCACCCACAATTTTTACTACTGGTATACAGTGCCATTGTCTGACTGGGAATTCAAAGAATATATTGGGGTTATAAATACCCTCATTTCTTGCTACTGCCATATAGTGCCAGTGTCTGACTGGTAATTCAAAGAATATATTGGGGTTACGTGCACCCACAATTTTTACTACTGGTATACAGTGCCATTGTCTGACTGGGAATTCAAAGAATATATTGGGAATACAAATACCCTAATTTCTTGCTACTGCCATATAGTGCCAGTTTCTGACTGGTAATTCAAAGAATATATTGGGGTTACGTGCACCCACAATTTTTACTACTGGTATACAGTGCCATTGTCTGACTGGGAATTCAAAGAATATATTGGGAATACAAATACCCTAATTTCTTGCTACTGCCATATAGTGCCAGTTTCTGACTGGTAATTCAAAGAATATATTGGGGTTACGTGCACCCACAATTTTTACTACTGGTATACAGTGCCATTGTCTGACTGGGAATTCAAAGAATATATTGGGAATACAAATACCCTCATTTCTTGCTACTGCCATATAGTGCCAGTTTCTGACTGGTAATTCAAAGAATATATTGGGGTTACGTGCACCCACAATTTTTACTACTGGTATACAGTGCCATTGTCTGACTGGGAATTCAAAGAATATATTGGGGTTATAAATACCCTCATTTCTTGCTACTGCCATATAGTGCCAGTTTCTGACTGGTAATTCAAAGAATATATTGGGGTTACGTGCACCCACAATTTTTACTACTGGTATACAGTGCCAATTTCTAACTAGGAATTCAAAATGCGCAAGGCTCCCGGAAAGGGACGTGGACGAGGCCGTGGGCGAGGTCGGGGGAATGGTTCTGGGGAGCAAGGTAGCAGTGAAGCCACAGGGCGTCCCGTGCCTACTCCTGTGGGGCAGCAAGCATTGCGCCACTCCACAGTGCCAGGGTTGCTTGCCACATTAACTAAACTGCAGGGTACAAACCTTAGTAGGCCCGAGAACCAGGAACAGGTCTTGCAATGGCTGTCAGAGAACGCTTACAGCACATTGTCCAGCAGCCAGTCAGACTCTGCCTCCTCTCCTCCTATTACCCAACAGTCTTGTCTTCCTTCCTCCCAAAATTCCGAAGCTTTACAGAACAATAACCCAAACTGTCCCTGCTCCCCAGAGCTGTTCTCCGCTCCTTTCATTGTCCCTCAACCTGCCTCTCCACGTCACGATTCCACGAACCTAACAGAGGAGCATCTGTGTCCAGATGCTCAAACACTAGAGTCTCCTCCATCTCCGTTCGATTTGGTGGTGGATGACCAGCAACCCACCCTCATCGACGATGATGTGACGCAGTTGCCGTCAGGGCATCCAGTTGACCGGCGCATTGTGCGGGAGGAGGAGATGAGACAGGAGTTGGAAGAGGAAGTGGTGGATGATGAGGACACTGACCCGACCTGGACAGGGGGGATGTCAAGCGGGGAAAGTAGTGTGGATGTTGAGGCAGGTGCAGCACCAAAAAGGGTAGCTAGAGGCAGAGGCAGAGGTCAGCAGCTTAGGCGAAGCCAGGCCACACCCGGAATCTCCCAAGATGTTCCAGTTCGTACCCAGCCCCGAAAAACTCCCACCTCGAGGGCACGTTTCTCGAAGGTGTGGAGTTTTTTCAAGGAATGCGCCGAGGACAGATATAGTGTTGTCTGCACAATTTGCCTCTCGAAATTGATTAGGGGCTCTGAGAAGAGCAACCTGTCCACCACTTCAATGCGCCGTCATTTGGAATCCAAGCACTGGAATCAGTGGCAGGCAGCAACGGCAGGACAAAGGCCGCCTGCCGTTCACGCCACTGCCTCTGCCACTGCTGACTGTGCTGGCGATGCACTCCAGAGGACGAGCCAGGACACCACTTCATCTGCCTCCGCCACTTTGTTGACTTCTACCTCATCCTCCCCTGGTCCTGTCTTATCTCCTTCTCCTGCACCATCAAAGGCACCATCAGGCGTTTCTTTACAACAACCCACCATCTCTCAGACATTGGAGCGGCGGCAGAAATACACTGCTAACCACCCACACGCGCAAGCCTTGAACGCCAACATCGCTAAACTGCTGGCCCAGGAGATGTTGGCGTTCCGGCTTGTTGAAACTCCCGCCTTCCTGGACCTGATGGCAACTGCGGCACCTCGCTATGCCGTCCCTAGCCGTCACTACTTCTCCCGGTGTGCCGTCCCCGCCTTGCACCAGCACGTGTCACTCAACATCAGGCGGGCCCTTAGTTCCGCGCTTTGCACAAAGGTCCACTTGACCACCGACGCGTGGACAAGTGCATGCGGACAGGGACGCTACATTTCACTGACGGCACACTGGGTGAATGTAGTTGAGGCTGGGACTGCTTCCCAAACTGGCCCGGTGTACCTCGTCTCCCCGCCTAACATTCCTGGCAGGGACACGAGAAGAACACCCCCCTCCTCCTCCTCCTCTACCGCCTCCTCCTCCGCCACCGCCTCCTCCTCCGCTGTTAGATTGACCCCAGCTACGAGTTGGAAACGTTGCAGCACTGGCGTTGGTAGACGTCAGCAGGCTGTGCTGAAGCTGATCAGCTTGGGGGACAGACAGCACACTGCCTCCGAGGTGAGGGATGCCCTCCTCGATGAGACGGCAATATGGTTTGAGCCGCTGCACCTGGGCCCAGGCATGGTCGTTTGTGATAACGGCCGGAACCTGGTAGCAGCTCTGGAGCGTGCCGGACTCCAACATGTTCCATGCCTGGCCCACGTCTTCAACCTAGTGGTGCAACGTTTCCTAAAGAGCTACCCCAATGTTCCAGAGCTACTGGTGAAAGTGCGGCGCATGTGCGCCCACTTTCGCAAGTCGACAGTAGCCGCTGCTAGCTTAAAATCTCTCCAGCAACGCCTGCATGTGCCACAACACCGGCTTTTGTGCGACGTCCCCACACGCTGGAACTCAACGTTTCAGATGTTGAATAGAGTGGTTGAGCAGCAGAGACCTTTGATGGAATACCAGCTACAAAACCCTAGGGTGCCACAAAGTCAGCTGCCTCAGTTTCACATCCATGAGTGGCCATGGATGAGAGACCTTTGTGACATCCTACGGGTCTTTGAGGAGTCCACAAGGAGGGTGAGCTCTGAGGATGCGATGGTGAGCCTTACAATCCCGCTCTTGTGTGTTCTGAGAGAATCCCTGATTGACATCAGGGATAACTCAGATCACACAGAGGAGTTAGGGATAGCATCCGATCCGTCACAGCTGGAGAGTAGGTCCACACATCTGTCCGCTTCACTGCGTTTAATGGAGGAGGAGGAGGAGGAGGAGGAGGAGGAGGAAGAAGAGTTGTCCGATGATGTGATGGTGATACAGGAGGCTTCCGGGCAACTTCGAATCGTCCCATTGTTGCAGCGCGGATGGGTAGACATGGAGGATGAGGAGGAAATGGAGATTGAACTTTCCGGTGGGGCCAGAGGAGTCATGCCAACTAACACTGTGGCAGACATGGCTGAGTTCATGTTGGGGTGCTTTACAACCGACAAGCGTATTGTCAAAATCATGGAGGACAACCAGTACTGGATCTTTGCTATCCTTGACCCCCGGTATAAAAACAACATCTCGTCTTTTATTCCGGTAGAGGGGAGGGCCAATCGCATCAATGCTTGCCACAGGCAATTGGTGCAGAATATGATGGAGATGTTTCCAGCATGTGACGTTGGCGGCAGGGAGGGCAGTTCCTCCAGTAGGCAACCAAGTTCTCACCGGTCCACACAAACGAGGGGCACACTGTCTAAGGTCTGGGACACCTTGATGGCACCCCCTCGCCAAAGTGCCGCCACGGAGGGTCCTAGTGTCACCAGGCGTGAGAAGTATAGGCGCATGTTGCGGGAATACCTTTCCGACCACAGCCCTGTCCTCTCCGACCCCTCTGCGCCCTACACGTATTGGGTGTCGAAGTTGGACCTGTGGCTTGAACTTGCCCTATATGCCTTGGAGGTGCTGTCCTGTCCTGCCGCCAGCGTCCTATCTGAGAGGGTGTTCAGTGCAGCCGGTGGCATCATCACTGACAAGCGCACCCGTCTGTCAGCTGAGAGTGCCGACCGGCTCACTTTGATAAAAATGAACCACCACTGGATAGAGCCTTCATTTTTGTGCCCACCTGTGTAAAGCACCCCAACATGAAACTCCATGTCTGTACTCAACCTCTCCAATTCCTCCGCATCCTCATACTCATCCACCATAAGCGTTGCACAATTCTGCTAATACTAGGCTCCCTCCAACATGATTTCCCCCAACTCTGCTGGTTAGAGGCTCCCTCCACCCTGATTTCCACCAACTCTGCTGGTTAGAGGCTCCCTCCACCCTGCTTTCCCACAACTCTGCTGGTTAGAGGCTCCCTCCACCATGAATTTGCCCAAACTGGGCTGGTTAGAGGCTCCCTCCACCATGAATTGGTCCAAACTGGGTTTTTTAGAGGCTCCCTCCACCATGAATTGGTCCAAACTGGGGTTTTTAGAGGCTCCCTCCACCATGAATTGGTCCAAACTGGACTGTTTAGCGGCTCCCTCCACCATTAATTGGTCCAAACTGGGCTGGTTAGAGGCTCCCTCCACCATGAATTTGCCCAAACTGGGCTGTTTAGAGGCTCCCTCCACCATGAATTTGCCCAAACTGGGCTGGTTAGAGGCTCCCTCCACCATGAATTGGTCCAAACTGGGGTTTTTAGAGGCTCCCTCCACCATGAATTGGTCCAAACTTGGCTGTTTAGAGGCTCCCTCCACCATTAATTGGTCCAAACTGGGCTGGTTAGAGGCTCCCTCCACCATGAATTGGTCCAAACTGGGTTTTTTAGAGGCTCCCTCCACCATGAATTTGCCCAAACTGGGCTGTTTAGAGGCTCCCTCCACCATGAATTGGTCCAAACTGGGCTGTTTAGAGGCTCCCTCCACCATGAATTTGCCCAAACTGGGCTGTTTAGAGGCTCCCTCCACCATGAATTGGTCCAAACTGGGCTGTTTAGAGGCTCCCTCCACCATTAATTGGTCCAAACTGGGCTGGTTAGAGGCTCCCTCCACCATGAATTTCCCAAAACTTGGCTGTTTAGAGGCTCCCTCCACCATTAATTGGTCCAAACTGGGCTGGTTAGAGGCTCCCTCCACCATGAATTTGCCCAAACTGGGCTGTTTAGAGGCTCCCTCCACCATGAATTGGTCCAAACTGGGTTTTTTAGAGGCTCCCTCCACCATGAATTGGTCCAAACTGGGCTGTTTAGAGGCTCCCTCCACCATGAATTTGCCCAAACTGGGCTGTTTAGCGGCTCCCTCCACCATTAATTGGTCCAAACTGGGCTGGTTAGAGGCTCCCTCCACCATGAATTTGCCCAAACTGGGCTGTTTAGAGGCTCCCTCCACCATGAATTTGCCCAAACTGGGCTGGTTAGAGGCTCCCTCCACCATGAATTGGTCCAAACTGGGGTTTTTAGAGGCTCCCTCCACCATGAATTGGTCCAAACTTGGCTGTTTAGAGGCTCCCTCCACCATGAATTGGTCCAAACTGGGGTGGTTAGAGGCTCCCTCCACCATTAATTGGTCCAAACTGGGCTGGTTAGAGGCTCCCTCCACCATTAATTGGTCCAAACTGGGCTGGTTAGAGGCTCCCTCCACCATTAATTGGTCCAAACTGGGCTGGTTAGAGGCTCCCTCCACCATTAATTGGTCCAAACTGGGTTTTTTAGAGGCTCCCTCCACCATGAATTTGCCCAAACTGGGCTGGTTAGAGGCTCCCTCCACCATGAATTTGCCCAAACTGGGCTGGTTAGAGGCTCCCTCCACCATGAATTGGTCCAAACTGGGTTTTTTAGAGGCTCCCTCCACCATGAATTTGCCCACACTGGGCTGGTTAGAGGCTCCCTCCACCATGAATTGGTCCAAACTGGGCTGGTTAGAGGCTCCCTCCACCATGAATTTGCCCAAACTGGGCTGGTTAGAGGCTCCCTCCATCATGAATTTGCCCAAACTGGGCTGGTTAGAGGCTCCCTCCACCATGAATTTGCCCAAACTGGGCTGGTTAGAGGCTCCCTCCACCATGAATTGGTCCAAACTGGGTTTTTTAGAGGCTCCCTCCACCATGAATTTGCCCAAACTGGGCTGGTTAGAGGCTCCCTCCACCATGAATTTGCCCAAACTGGGCTGGTTAGAGGCTCCCTCCACCATGAATTTGCCCAAACTGGGCTGGTTAGAGGCTCCCTCCATCATGAATTGGTCCAAACTGGGGTTTTAGAGGCTCCCTCCACCATGAATTGGTCCAAACTGGGTTTTTTAGAGACTCCCTCCACCATGAATTTGCCCAAACTGGGCTGGTTAGAGGCTCCCTCCACCATGAATTGGTCCAAACTGGGCTGGTTAGAGGCTCCCTCCACCATGAATTTGCCCAAACTGGGCTGTTTAGAGGCTCCCTCCACCATGAATTGGTCCAAACTGGGGTTTTTAGAGGCTCCCTCCACCATGAATTGGTCCAAACTGGGGTTTTTAGAGGCTCCCTCCACCATGAATTGGTCCAAACTGGGGTTTTTAGAGGCTCCCTCCACCATGAATTGGTCCAAACTGGGGTTTTTAGAGGCTCCCTCCACCATGAATTTGCCCAAACTGGGCTGTTTAGAGGCTCCCTCCACCATGAATTGGTCCAAACTGGGGTTTTTAGAGGCTCCCTCCACCATGAATTGGTCCAAACTGGGGTTTTTAGAGGCTCCCTCCACCATGAATTGGTCCAAACTGGGGTTTTTAGAGGCTCCCTCCACCATGAATTTGCCCAAACTCTGCTGGTTAGAGGCTCAATCCACCCTGATTTTCAAAACAAATGTTGGTGCCAACCTCAACTTACTACAAGGGCCAAATTCACTGCTGGTGACAAGCTCTCCTCACTGCAAGTGCCAAATACACATGTTTCAAGGTGTTTTCCTACTGTCAGAGAGGTGGTATTGAGTGTGTAAAGTGTGTAGTTGTTAGGCTGTGATGTTGGGGTAATAGAGGGTCTTTGGTGTGTTAGATGCCCCCAGACATGCTTCCCCTGCTGTCCCAGTGTCATTCCAGAGGTGTTGGCATCATTTCCTGGGGTGTCATAGTGGACTTCGTGACCCTCCAGACACGGATTTGGGTTTCCCCCTTAACGAGTATCTGTTCCCCATAGACTATAATGGGGTTCGAAACCCATTCGAACACACGAACATTGAGCGGCTGTTCGAATCGAATTTCGAACCTCGAACATTTTAGTGTTCGCTCATCTCTATTACCTATATGAAAGAGGATATAGGTACTTCATGTCATCACCCCTCTTATTGTTAGAACCTCGCAGGCTCCAGGGTGAAGAAGGAGACCCAAAAATAGGAACTCATTCTTTTGTTACTACACCCCATTACTTCCGTATCTGACCCTGTAAATTCTCCAATGATGGGTACAGAATTTTTATGTTCTCACTCCTCTTATTAATGACAAGTGTCCTGGTCAATCTTGCTGCAGATTCCGCAGTATCTTTATTAATTTATCCAAAATTAAAGGGAATAAAGAAAAGAGAAATGTAAATCCCATCAATATTTGAAGTGACCTTTGCCCTTTGGAGGAGGAGTCCTGGAAGTGACAATATGGCCTCCACAAATATATCTCAACATCTGATCCAGTCTGTCTGGGATGACATGAAGAGACAGACGGATCGGAGCAAGCCTATATCTACAGAAGATCTGTGCTTAGTTCTTCAAGACAGCGGCAGGAACCGGCCTCTGGGTGTTGTCTTACGGCCTGGCTTTCAATCTTCTACGCATGCACAATCGGCTCTGCCCGTGAGCCTCGGGCAGAGCCGACTGCACCTGCACCAAGAGCTCGCACAAGCGGGCACAAAAAAAAATAAAAATGGCCACGCACATGTGCAGTCGTCCGATTTCGCATGTGTAGAAGATTGAAAGCCAGGCCAGAAGATGACGCGTAGAGGCAGATTCCTGACAATGATGGAGGCCGTGCTGTAGAGTTCTCTCGCAGCACTGGGGACGCCCCCAGTGCTGTTTGAGCACTGGGGCTCACCCCTAGTGCTGCAAGATAACTCATTTGCATAAACACAGAAAACGGAATATGTACCGAACAGCGGCGCGAAGACGACATCTAAAGGTAGGAGAAGAATAGCCTTTCTTAAAACTATTCCGACGTGTTCGTTAGAAAAAAAAGGAATTCTAATGATAGGATCCCTTAAATTTTGTTAGGGAGGTAATTTGATGGAGAGAGAAAAGAGAAAAAAAAACCCCGCCAAATCAGCCATTTTGAATTATTTTCCTGCTATGGCATTTACTGTATGGGACAAATGATTTTAGTAGGGACATATTCAGACTTGAGATGTTTACTATTTTTTTTTTTTTTTTTAAAACCATCACCCACCGAAAAGCAAATAGAAAGTGAAAGTAACCACTCAGATGCATCTGAGAGATTAAATGGCCATGGTCAGAGTCATCTCTGATCATGGACAATGCCGCTGGGTCCCTGCTGTATGAAACAGCAAAGACCCGTCAGCTACTTCTCACCAGGACGTAACTGTACATCCTTGTGCGCCTAAAAGTTACATAAGGTTCACACTACAACTGGATCCAGTTCAAAAAGTGTCCATTTAATTAATTAAAAAAAAAAAAAAAAAATTTTGCCCACCTGAAAAAACAAAAACAGTCTTGGTTGAAAGCGGACACTAGATAAAATCCAATTGAAATGAATGGAAATTTCAGATGGACCAGCTAGTGTCCGTGGCTAAAATCTTGTATGGACAATAGCCACGGACACTGCTGACAGAATTCAACAGTAGCGTGAACGCCTCCTTAAAGTTTAGGTGCAGTCTCAGGGCCTTTAAGCCACAAACATGAATTGTGTGTTAGAAAACCTCCCAAACACATTTATAGTGACAACTTTATTATAACAACATGATAAACCGACTTTGTAGAGAAGAAACAAATACCAACAGGGTAGAGAGATGTACTTTTATACATAAAGATTGCTTATGGGTAACAGCCAACCACCGTCAGCACAGCATTGTAACACGTTTTTAGGCAAATGTACAAGACCAGTCCAGAGTCCAATTCACAGCAGGGTCATACGAAGGTTCTGCGGGTTCTGATCCAGTGTTCTCCTGGACTTCTTTTTGGCTATTCCACTAGTGAACATTATATACCCAACCTCTTTCCAACCCGAAATGGTGCATAACACTACATTTCATTCAACTGCATAGAAAACAGTAAACTTTAGATTTTGCTCCTAGTCATCCTCAACACTGATCCAGGAATATTCTAGTAGTCAGGTTTACAGCTGTTTCTGCAAACCTGACTACTGCTGTCAACAGGGTCAGCTATTACTAGGTGGGTGGTCAGAGCTGCATATTTGTGGATACAATGACCTTTCATGGGACACTCCATGTCATCTTTAGCAACATCGTCCGATCTGGTACTACAGGGGCACTACCACATCAAGAGCACGCAAGTCTATGGTCACAATACATATGTTGTGCACCCTTCTAAGGCCCAATTCACATCTGCGTTCGGGCCTTTCCGTTCCTCCCAATGTATGAAGAATGTGGAGAGTATAAAGTCCTGCAATCAGCACTTTTCTCTCCGCATTATTCATGCGGAAACACAGTCGAAACCACATGGACCCCAGTACTGTAATCTATGGGGTCCGCGGGTTTCCTTAGGTAACCGATTTTTAATGCCGATTAGGTTTCCGTTGAGGGGGGTGTCTCCAATCGTATTTTCTGAATGGAAACCCGTACCTAGATGTGAACCGGGCCTAAGTTGCTCAATACCTCCAATTCTTCATCAGTGTGAACACATAAATAAAGTAAATGTATGCATACAGAAGCTAAATGCCCACAGGAGATTGAATTTTTCCCAGGATACGCACGCACACAACCATGGGTGCATCCAAGCTGGGGAGGGAAGTTTATCATGGAGTGCAGTCAGATGAGACTCCAAGTGTCATCCGAGTCAGTCTATGTGGCTTCCAGATAAAAGGGAGCAGAATAGGACCTGCACTATCACTATCTGTGTTATCCCGAACCCCCAGAGATAGGAATGCATTGTGAAATAAGCTCCATAGTAAACACAGCCCCAACTTAGAGGTCTACTCAGTCATGTGCATGGGACCCTAGACCATCCCGGTCACATCAGTTCTGCATTATTTGCTAGGATACCATAAAGCAATACTAAAGGTGCTGGTGCAGTTTGGGAATTAGTAGCCGTATGCGTTTACTGCTATTTGCCCTGCTGCACTTGGCAATAAGGGCACAACTGATGCGGCAGGGACAAGGTCAGAGGGCACCTTCAGAGTTTAGAGATGGATTCGGCTCTGTCCAGGCCAAAATGCACTGTTACAGCTCCCTAGAAGCCAATGCTGTGGGCAGATGCCTTTCCAGTGAATTCTATGGGACTACGGCTAGGTGAAGGTTCAAGAGAATAGAAAACTTGCAAACATATTTTGCTGTTGGTGGAAACTCAATCTGGAATCCCTGGGGCATATGGTGAAAACAGAAAGTTGTTAGTCATTCAAACCCATAACACAAATTCTAGGAACAAAAAAACAAAGAAAATAAAAAATAATAATAAAAAAAAATTTCATGATTATTTACATTGTTGATCCGTAAAACCAACATTTAGAACAAAACTTCTGAATATTTTGTATTGGCTTTGAGAATATGTACAGGTAAACAGATAATATATTAGATAGATGAAATCTTGAGGCAATTTACAAGTTCAGCGCATGGTCTTAAATCCGGAAATGCGAAACCTCCTGCTCCATTTCCTAAAGGGGGAAAAAAAGGAAACATAAGTGGATGGAAACACAAAAAGGTCTACTTAAACAAGCCCCAAAATAGTCTACCCCCATCACCTAATAGTCTATTTTATGCCTATCGCTCAGTAAAGACTGAGAACTAGAAGAAGTTGTTGGTAAATTGTGTTTTAGGCTAAAGCCGCGCGTAGCGGGACACAGGGATGGGAGCGCTGCGGGTAAAATGGTAGCACTCTGCCTATAGGAAAACCACCAACGTTTCTATAGGTATCATTGATTGTTTGCAGTGTTTCTACATTGTGTGGATGGTATTCTCTACCACGTGGGGCCCCGGCTTTAAGGAGGTTGCCCATGCTTCATTTGTTAATGGCGGGTGTCGGCCATTACTACTTCATCATACGTTGGTTGTTTTGCAGGTGCGCACACGGACCTTACCTTTAGTAACTGTGTTTTATCATAGTCTTTGCGATGCCTGTAAATGCACTGGCTCAGCAAGGCGTATAACTTCTCCAGTTGTAATACATTGTATCCGCTGCTTTTATCTACAACTTTGTTTAAGAGCTCCTGGAAGAGAAAATGGGGAGGAAAAAAAGTTACAAATTATTCAGTTTTACTGTATAGCGCCACCTTTGTCCAGGCCCTTGGATTAGAGCAGCACTAGGCAGGGACATTTATTCCCCCCCCCCCTTCCTTTTAAACGACAACCTTAATATTTCTGCTGCGCTTACGAGAACGCTAAAAAATATAAACGAAAGATTAAAGACTTGCCTTAAGGTGCTCAGGATTAACCTGAAGACTCTGCACTGGCTCAGAGAGTATGTCCATGATCTTATCCACACTCATAAGGTTCTGCTGCTCCACCTGTGTTTGTTTGGCACGGGTCATCCTCAAAATATAGACATCTATTGTGTGGGAAAAGAAAACACAAGTGGGGGGGTTAGCACGGCTCCAATATCTACAATATACAAGACTAAGGCCTAATGTATAAAGTCACATTAAGACCAAATAAACAGTCCTGCATTAGCCAACGACTTGTGCTTAAAGGCAGTCTATTCGCAGGAAATGGCTTATGAATGGTGATAGAGACGAAAATGGGGCTCCAAAGCTAAACAATTGGGGTAGATTTGGAAACTACAGAATCAACGCTATAGAGTATTGGGATCAGCAACTTTCAGTACTCCTGTGCAACTACTGTGAAACTACAACGCCCAGCATGCTCCATTCACTATTAGGCTGGTCTTACATGACCATAATGGTTTTTGCATGCCGCAATTTGCTGATCAGCAACGCTAATTTTCACTCTCTGCAGACGTCCGTGTCGTGCCATGATGTCCGTGACTTTGCAGACCTGTGGTATTCAGTGCGGACCCCGGTCACGGCACAACACACCACGGATAAAATATCTGGTGGTATAAGAGGCCACACTGAATACAAGGTGTCCACAAATGGTCCGCAACTGAGAATCCACACTTGTGGATTTAACTTACGTTCGTGTAAGGCCAAGCTTTATGGGAGTTGAGCAAGTAGGAGAGCTGGGACTTCTAGTTCCACAACATCCAGAGTGCTAAATGAGGTCTACCCTTATCTTAGGCTGACCAAGTATAAACTAAAATATACAGGACAGTTATTAAAATATAAAAAACAAAGCATACGCCATACCATTGGACTCCATGTGGTCGCCATTTTCTGTCGGTGTCAGATGTTCCACAGGCTCCTCCAGGGCATCCTTAGTGGGAGAAGCATTTGTGGTGTCTTTGGGCACATCGTCTCCCTGTAAATTGCCATTTTCTGCCTCCATTGACGACTCATCTACAAATTCTACTTCTGTGTGATCTATACTGGACTCCTGAACATCACGGTCAGCGTCACTTTCTGGTTCTTCATTCTTATCGACCCGTGAAACCTTCTTCTTTTTACCACACAAGCCGGAACTCCAGCGGTTTTTACGCTTATATTTTCTCTTTGCTATATGGAAGGGAAAAACAAAAAAGTCACATTATCTTTCAATTAAACATCACAAGTGCAGATTAAGGTAACCAAGGCCACATAAGTCACAGTGGGATCACACACATTAATAAATTATATATATCCATCATTACTAGAGATGAGCGAATGGCGTTCAATCGAATATCAGGCCGTTCTAGGTATTCAATTACAATCGAATACCACGCGGCAAACACACTAAAAATTCGTATCCCCTCCCACCTTCCCTGGCTCTTTTTTTGCACCAATAACTGTGCAGAGGAGGAGGGATAGGAAGTAGGAAAACGTAGGCATCGGAAAAAAAATTGGAAAAAGTAATTGGCTGCCAAAATCAGGTGACCTCCAATTTATACGAATAGCGGATTTCAGATTTGGGTAATATGGGACTGTGAACTATGTGACTGTGAGACAGGGATAGGTGTACTGGCAGGGTTAGCTAGGGATTACCTTTATTTAGGTGGGAAGGTTACTCAAACAGTTCTTTGGGGCTCTATATACCTTCCATGCCAGCCCGAGATACATGCAAGAGTACGGTCAATGCATTCCTATGGGAAAAAGTCAGCTCCCGCACACCGCAAGCTGCCAGCGATCCAGACTAGCATATGGTGCGCTGCCACGATGTGTTTGCATTGAACTTACCCTCGCATTTAGCTCTGGCTGGCAAGGTCTCATCACTTTCAAACTTCACCTGCAAGCACATCTCATGGCAGCCCATTATATGCTAGTTGGGATCCCTGGCAGCTTGTGTTATGTGGGAGCTGACTTTTTCCCATAGGAATGCATTGACCAGAGTTGACTGGCTGAATGCCATACAGTGTACAGCATTCGTCCAATCAATGCTGTGTTAAGGTCATGTGTATATACTTTTTATACTTTATGCTTATGATGAAAGCATCTGCATCCAAAGGTAATGCCATGCAATGTTTGAACTGCTTAATAATGTCCTTTTGTTTGCGCCGATGTAAACTATTTTCTGATATGAGAAGACACTGGGCGCCATACCAAAGCAAGTTTATGCAAAGTATCAAGAAACAGTATATGATAAGGAGTAAGACTTGAGCCTGCGCAGAGAGTCCAAAGGAAAACACAAAGGTATTCTTCAGTTGTTACACCAAAAAAGATGATTGGACCATGTCTGCCGCATAATGCTACGAGTACAATGATGATTGGTCAAACATATACTCTATAAGATAACAATAAACGCTTGTGAGACAGTCTACTCTGGTACACCTGCCGCGAGTAGCTCTGTGCGCAAGGAAACTGATAATTGACTATATTGTGAATTATTCTGTGTCTGCGGTACCAGCGCACACTCTTAATTTGGAAGACACCGATCGGAGGTAGAAGGGCTGAAACATGTCCTTGACAGCTGGTTCTGCTGGAGGCTCGTCTGTAAGGAGGCGGAGTCTAAGACCAGTCCACAGCAGTCTCCATTGTGGTCCGATCTCAGATGTAGCAGAGCTGTGTGCTGAATTATGCTACATCTCATATGTAGCAGAGCTTAGACTCCGCCTCCTCCGGCAGAACCAGCGTTGATTGGCCAAATGCTGTACACTGTATGGCATTCCGCCAATCAAAGCTGGTCAACGCATTCCTATGGGGAAAAAGTCAGCTCCCGCATTATTAGTGGCATAATACAGTGACTTGGGCTTGTTAGATGCCCCCAGACACGCTTCCCCTGCTGTCCCAGTTGGATTCCAGAGGTGTTGGCATCATTTCCTGAGGTGTCGGCATCATTTCCTGAGGTGTCATAGTGGACTTGGTGACTCTCCTGAGTCGAAGAGTGGGATCCCCTGAAACAAAGCTATAGACTATAATGGGATTCGATATTTGTTCGAATAGTCGAGTATTGAGGGGCTATTCGAAACAAATATCAAATATTTCACTGTTCGCTCATCTCTAATCATTACACATACATTATATATGTATAGGATGATATACGTACACTTTCTTTTTTGACACACTGACATAAAGGGAGACTATTGTGGGGCACCTTAAAAAAGGGGGTAACCTGAGGTCAAATCAACACTGGATTATTAACACCCCAACCCCACACATTTTCAGCATGTCCTTTGCACTTCAGAAAGGCCATAGATTGAAATCCACTGAGTCATTCACTACAATCCAAAATTAAAAATGTCCACCCACCTGCGCTGGGAGTACTCGCTGCCACCGGCAGAGCAGGCCCGGACACCCTTTCTGAGTTTTCCGAGTCGGGTTTCTTTGCATCCGGAGTAGTAGCATTTTTAGGCAGAACATGGTAATAAGAAGGAAGATACTTCGAAGAAGCTGAAAAACCTACATAAAAAGATTCAGGAGTCAGAATTCACACACACACAAAACGTGACATATCTAATACAATAGCTGAATATACCCTAGGACAAATAAGAGGTTAAAAAAAGTCTAAAATTCGCTATAGGTGGATTACACCAGTAGAGGGAAACTAAGAAATCAGGACAATAGTCTTAGCACATCCATCTATATCCTCCCCAATACACTTACCTCTCTTTCTGCGAGATTCCTGAATTTCTTCACAAAGCTTTTCAAACTCTTCATCCAACTCTTGTTTTATTATTGCGTATGTGGCGTCTCTTAGCGTGCAGGCTCTATGGCGAATTAGACGGTCTGAAAAGTATAGAAATGTATCATGAGATTAAACCTGTACATACTATGGGATATTCCCTCTATAATGGTTCACTAGAAGACCGATCAGAAACACAAACTCAACCTTTGGTAATACTAAGCCAAAATCCTTCACAAATTAGTATTAGTAGTTTCGAGGTTTTAATCCAATTTTTTTTTCTTTATTCAACAGGGGAACGGTTTTATTATTGGACATGGTTTCGATGGGAAAGTGGGTCACTAAATTCAACAAAATATTAAAGTAAAGCCAATGATGGTATAAACAAGAACGTCTATAGAAATCACAGTTGATATCCAGTAGGTGTGATGCTGAGCTCTCAGACACTGTCCAATACTCACAGTGTCAGTTCGGAATCACACCCCCTTGTGTACACTAGCCCAAGACCGCCCATTTGACAGTAGAGGGGCTAATAAACATATCTGACACCAAAACTAATTGATGGGGAATGATTGGTGGAAGTCCTGCGTGAATGGAGAAGCAGCCAAGCATGCGTGCGGTTACTCCGTCTTTACAGGATTGCGCTCAAGCTTTCTCAGTCCTTCACATAGAGGTAAATGAAGTGTTCAAACGCCGCTGCACTAAGATGAAGGAACACTAGACTCCCATTCTTGCGATCCTATGGATAGGGCACAATCGGAGTACCACCCCATAAAGCACAAAAATCACCTTACCCCCAGGATCCTTGTCTGGATTGTACTCTAGTGCATTGCTGCATATAAGATCGATATCTTTCAAGTATTCCTGGACTGTTCGATATTTATGCAGATCAATTTTGCTTATTATAGTTGAGAGGTCCATTGGTTGCGCGATCACTGTAACATAATCTGGAACCTGACGGAAGAAATAAACAAAAAAGGGGAGGGGGGAGAAGAAGTTAACATTAGAAAGTAGACGTATCTGTAATAATTACATGTATTCTAGTAGTGGGGACGAGTCACACCAGCCTTAGTTTTAGAAGTTTAGTAAAATGGCCATAAAAGCCAGTCAGTCATTGTACAGGGCATATAGCTCAGCGGTGGAGAACCAATACACCTGAAGAAGGGCGAGTTTGGCGCCCGAAACGTGTAGTGCATGTGTCTGTAAATAAAGCCGTTTTTTAATACATCAAGGAGAAGCGCATTTCTTTCACATTATTGGATGGTTGGTGCATCTGTGTTGGGTCAGTTTTTATTTGCCATTGTACAGGGCACGGCATGGTCTGTTCATTAAAAACAACAATTCAGTGTCCGCCGATCCCATGACTATAGCTTTGTACTGCACTGCCAGACCGTGTTATGTCTTACAGAGAGTCAATATGAACACAGACTAATTGTAAGTTCATCTGCCTGGAGAATGCAAATATTATTCTATCTTTTTACCTCTTCCAGGTCCACCGGCTTTGTGAAAGCTCTGAAGCGTTTATCAATAGAAAGCCGATGAGTGACATCTCTGAGGAAAAGTCGCAGCTCACGCAGAGAATCTTCTTCTTGCTCCTCCAATCTCTTCAGCTCCTCGGCGGTCAGCTGCCGGGGCTCAGGAGGGGGAGCCACTGGTAAAATCTCAAGGGCCTGCAAAACTAATCATAAGGGAACAAGTTCATGGCTGTACACAAGGAGAGGATAGACAAGATCATATAGAACTCTTACACCCAGAGACATCACTAACCTGCCTTTTTCTTTGAAGCTGGAGGCTTGGCAGCTTGATTCAAGATAAGATCTTCAAAGAAAGCTCTCCGCTCATCCTTATTGGGTAGGGGAACGTGAAAAACTTCATCGTAGTCGTCCAGGAAAAGCTCTTGCAGCTATAAAGATAAATGGAGACCAGTATGTGTAATGTATAACCGGTGACGCAAAGCAATATAACTGGTATTATCACTGACTATTTATTTATTACAATACTTGTCACATTTGTAGCGCAGATAAACTAACATGTACCAGAATTCAGGTGTAATTTGTGCCAAAAATCTGGTTTATCTCTTTCTATATATTTAAGACTGTCTAGTCTAAATTTGCACCACAGTTCTAGTTCATCTGCCCCTGTATCTTTTCCAATATTTACGCTTTATAACACACAGTACCAAAGATATAGCTGTATATAAAAGGAAAAACGCAGCCATTGCAACCAAACGTTTCACTTGGCATAAAGCTGACCTCTATGGCTACTGTATAGCTTTCTCTTACCTCAGAGGGCAGATCAGCATAGCGGACATCACTGGTTGCGAGTAGAAGAATGGGAGAAAACGATGGGATGTTTTTGAGCAGAGTCATGAACGTTGCCTTCAGGGTGTAGCTGACAGTCTCCCACCACAGATGAATGTGAGGAATATAAAGGATGCTCGGAGCCGTTCTCTTTGCCTCGCGGAAAAGCTGTTCAGAAAGGTTACAGTGAGAATTACATGACAAGTTTAACCCAGTGCGAGTCCTGTGCCACAAGTGAATACCGCGGCCTCAGGAAAGGAACTCGTTACGTCCCCACTTCCTTATCTATAGCCACAAAGTGGCCTCAGCAGTCACATGTGGTGCAGAACATTTGCTGGCAAAGACATGGGTGCGCACTGAGCTGTAGACCAGAGCATTGGGGACTAGCAAGTAAGATCCCCTTCCCCCTGGATCCTCAAATTCATGGACAACCCCTTTAACAAATGACATTCTATTACATCATGGAGTCACTAAGGTGGTATGGTAGGAAACCAGTTAACCAATCAAATCCCTTTGGTCTGAGATTATTGGACATTTATCAGCCATTGTCAACAATAAATGGCAGATAACCTTTTGATCTGTCAGTCTGGATGATAATTGGTAATAACACGTCAATTCTTTTGTAGACGCCTCATCGGCATAATATGCAGTTAAATCTAGAATACGCTAAACTCCACTTAGAACCCAATTGTACTGAATCAAATAGGAACAATTGTCGGAATCAGTAAAGGGGCACCTACTGAAAGATGCAAAGAGTTGGCAGATGTCTTGCAAGATACCCTGTAAAGAAATCTTAATGCTAAACACAAACTTGTTTTTACCTGTGCACAATTTTCTTCTGGAGAAACGACACTAACACCAAAGAGAACGGCCAAGTCCAGTGTGTAGACGGTGAACTTTTCCAAAGCATGTATGACGGCTGGAGCCAAGTGTGTCCCCTGACCTAGTCCTGGGTTTCCCGATAACAGCATCCTGGGCCTGTATGATGTCGGGTGCTGATTTGCATTTCTACAAAAGAAGGATAATTATTATTTCTATTAAGCAGATGCAATGAAAAAAAAACCCTGACTTTACCGACTTCTGCAAGTGAAACATTCGCATGCCGTGCGCATGCCCCAAGGCCACAAGAAAATGGCCACCTACACAGCTGTGTAAGTGGCCATTTTCTTGTGGCCACAGGGCACGCGCAGTCGGCTCTGCCCAAGGCCTAGAAGATTGAAACCCAGGACAGAAGACACAGGGAGAGGACTTACAGAAGAAGATGGAGGTGGCGCTGGAGAGTTCTCTCGCAGCATTGGGGACGCCCCCAGTGCTGCGAGAGAACTCATTTGCATACCGGCAAAAAACATGATTTCTATGGAATGGCAGTACGGAGAAGACTTCTAAAGGTAGGAGAAGAATAGCCTTTCTTAAGGCTATTCCTACGTATTAGTCAGAAAAAAAGTAAAAAAACAAAAAAACTTTGCAAGTCTTCAGTAGGTGATACCTTTTTTTAAAAAAGGGCAATGATAGGCTCCCTTTAAATAGATGGCCTACCCTAATGATAAAGTATCACATTAATGGTAGATTTTGGCTGCAACTTCATTACTAAACTATGTTCAATGATCCATTACTAGCAAATCTAGAAGCCAAACTCACACACTGAGATGAAGAACCTGACGATTTTCCTTTTGGCCGTTGGCAGGCTTGTGACCAACCCCGTTTTCGAACACAGATGGCTGATCCTCATCGCTATACAGTAAATCTTCATCCAGCATGTGACCTGAAGATCCTGAAAGGGCAAACCAAATGGAATTAGAAGTGAATCCTTCTTGGAGATATCTGGCTTAATAGGCCCATTCATTTGCGGCAGGAAGCAGAAAATGAAGAGAAATCGGAAGCGGACGCCGTCCTCAAATTCCTCTTCATTTGCTGCATCTACAAAGCTAAATACTAAACTGAAGTCCAATGAATAGCAGTTACACTAATAAAGAGAATGTTACACACCAGATTCTTTGTTCTTGAGACCGTCGTCTGCATGGGGGAAGACCTTCCTTAAAGAGACCAAGATGTTCTGAAGAGTGTTCTTGAGCAGGGGCTGAATAATGGAGGACAGGGCTTGGCCCGGAGACACTACGGCTCTCTGTGCTGCCGGGACAATCTTCTGCATGGCTAATATGAAGTCTTTTGCACTGATTTTAATAGAAGACACATCGAGTAATAACTTGTCTGAGGTGGTGTATATCTGAGGGTATCGTCTGCGCAAGGCACACAAGGCGGCTTCTGCACACACCGACTTAATATCTGCCCCACAATAACCTTGAAGGAAGAGAAAAAGCAAAACCAGTTACCAATGACGGGAGAGGCGGCTGCACCTGACAATATTCCAAGGATCTACATAAAACACATTCTTACCGACACATTTCTCAGCTAATTCTTGCAGAAACGCTTCGGATGGTTTGGGATTCCAGTCCTTCGTATGAATTTTGAGAATTTCCAGCCTTGCCTAGAAATACACATAAGTAGTACAGAGAGTGAACACCACAAGGCTATAAGAGATAGTAGGGATGAAAAGCAGGCTTCTGAGTTGGACGGTGTCAATTTTAAGAAATATAAGGGTAAGTTCACAGAATTTGGAGTGGAATTTGAGGTAATCAAAAAAAAACCCAAAAAAAACTGCAGGAAGTGTCCTGAATCACTGCAGCTCAAGCCTCACATTTGATTGAGCCGTGGTATACAAGGGTATTCAGATGTGCAAACCACACAGCACAAAGCAGAAACTCGTCTTCACCATTCTGCCACAGGCGGCACAGGGCTGGTTCTTAGAGAGCACTTTGAGGTGGAAGACCACATCAATTTCCTTTCCAAATTCCATTTCAACATACTGTAATGCAAACAACCCCTGTATCAGGAAGGGCTCAGTGTGTTGAGAATAACCCCAGATCCCTTCCTGAGGATTCTGAGTGGCCTCAGTTGGTCACGTGCAGGAGGTAAATCCGCCATAAGACTACCTCTTCCAGCCTAATAAATAAAATTTGAGCCAGGACAACCCCTTTAAGAAAGACTGAAGAATTTTTGGTGTCAGTTTCGGCACTTACATCTTTATCTGGCAGGTTGAAGAGAAATTCCCTGTCAAAACGACCGGGTCGCCTGAGAGCTGGATCTATAGAGTCAAGTCTGTTGGTGGCTCCTATGACCACAATCTCGCCTCGGCTGTCCAAACCATCCATAAGAGCCAGCAGTGTGGAGACTATGGAACTGACATAAGAAAAAGGTAAAAATTAGTCTTGTGAACAAGGACAAAAACCAAGCATGACTCAATCCAAGTCCTCCAAGACTAAGTACTGTTAGAGGGATTAATGGAGGAGCATTTAGTCATGAGGACCCCAATTTATAGGAAGAATAGTCACATGCAGCTGGGCAGAGCATGCATAGTCACAGTCCATTACAAGAGTTGTCTTAAGATGAACTTGCCTGATCCGGAAAACTCTTGTTAACGGACCAAGGCAGAGTTCCCACCTGGCTCTGACTCCTGGGTGATTGTATCCTAACACCTCCTGTGTCTCTCCGACCTCTCCTTTCTTCGCCGA
This sequence comes from Leptodactylus fuscus, assembly GCF_031893055.1. NCBI lineage: Eukaryota > Metazoa > Chordata > Amphibia > Anura > Leptodactylidae > Leptodactylus > Leptodactylus fuscus. The sequence goes on from NC_134268.1 coordinate 19,790,970, forward strand.
TATCACTAGTAATGCTAAAGGGGTTGTTGACTAGAGTGACTAAAACCAGCCCGCCATAGCACAGGCAAGTTACTTGTGAGATCAGGGAAGGAGGAAGGGACAAGAGCAACTCAGGGATCAGAATTAGGCCAGAACCAGGTCTATCAAGGGTCTGCCAGATTAGGCAAGTAACCCCAATGTCACAATCTGAGGATCCCATCAGAGTTGCCATACGTGCCTTAAGTCTTACGGGTAAAAAATAAATAAAATGTTCTGATTGGTTAGTATTTGTCTTAGAACCAGAACATTGTACCATTCCAAATAATAGTTCTCACCTATGAATCTGGTCTTGTCTGCTTGACCGTACAGGAGCCAATCCATCAATCTCATCAAAAAAGATGATAGAAGGACGCATTTGATAAGCCTATAGAAGAAAACAGGAAAAAAAAAAAAAAAAAAAGTTAGAATTTAATTTCATATTCTCCAAGTGTGAAACTAACTAGAGAGATCAGGGAAGACCCTACAGTTATTAGAAGGTCGGTCAGGTAAGCCGTTACCTACTGGAAAGGACTGCACCGACTGGCTAAGACAGAATTTTTAAGGCGCTCCAGACAAAATAGGGACTACGGAGTATATTAATTAGATCTTGTATCCCAATTTTCTATTAACTGGCACACAAAAACCTCAGCAGATTCTACAGAAGGTCCACCAGAAGAGCAACACTTACCTGATCAAATAATAATCTCAGCTGGCGCTCAGACTCTCCAACCCACTTGCTCAAGCAATCTGCACCTTTCCTCATGAAGAAGGCGACTCTTCTATCGCCCACACTGCACTCGTTGGCCAAGGCGCGAGCGACCAAGGTCTTGCCGGTACCAGGAGGACCATAGAATAAGCAACCTCTGAAAGTATTAAAGTAAAACATAAGTCACAAATACATCAAGTCATATAGGATATGCAAAGCACAATGACACACCACCAATAAAGTGCTTACTAAGATCTCTGAACCTACCGTGGAGGCTGGATCTTAAATTTTTCAAAGATTTCAGGATAGAGCAATGGGAAAACCACCATCTCTTTCAAGGAGGCTATATGTCTGGATAGTCCTCCGACGCTGCTGAACCGCACCTGACAAAACAAAACAAAGGGTTAATTCAACAGATTTGGCACATGGCTGAAAATTAGGACAATGCGGTGACGTCACATTTTACTAAGCACTTCCGGTAATCCCGCAATACTCCAGTCTACACCACACTGAACCGATGACATCACATCAACGAGACGTGACCGCAGCAGTGAAAACACTTTCTCCAGTGACACACCAATATCAACAAAGTAGCACAACAGAGGCAATGCTAGAGCAATAAGCAAAGCCTCTTGTTATTTTACACCACAGCCTACTAACTAGAGAGCAGGCGTCCGCACTTACAGAAGTGTCAATTTGCATAGGATCAACATCAGCAAGGCTGGCTCCAATTTTCATCCGATCTTTATGTACACCCTTCAAATCATCTCTCAGGAAATTCATCGGAAGGCACCTTAAAGACAAAAAAAAAAAAAAGTTACACCACTTATCTATAGCACCGGATTAATGTAATTGTAATTAATGTAATGTAATTAATTGTTCTTGTCACAACAATGTCTATAGACCAATAAGGAAACCACGTACCTGCTGATGGCCTTGTTTCGGCTCCGATTCAGACGCCGCTCAAAGTGCTGTTCATCGTCGGACGAGGACGACGATGTGGAGTCGCTGCTATGTATAGCATGTCTTCGCCTAAAACATGACATTATATTATCCTACTTGACACGGTTGCAGAACAACACACTTGCAGCAGATCAAGACCTTGAAGGGATTGCATAGGAATTTTTTTTTTTTTTTAATGGCCAGGTGTCAATGGGAGTGGAGATGCAGTATATAGTATACGGATCCTGCCTGCTCCACACACTGTGTAGTACGGGGACGGGAAGCAGCCTCCAAAGTAGCTGATCGATGTGATAGCCAGCTGTTGAGCCCCAGTGATCAGACACTTATGTTCTTACCAATGGCCATAAAAAAAATTAAAAAAAAACACCCAACATTTTTTCTCATTCCATTCTATTATATAACATTTATGGAAACATCCCAGACTATAAGAGTAACCATGAACCCTACAGCTACCCCTCTGTTGACAACTAGGTACCCGTCATCACCATTCTTACACTCTATGGTAGTCACAGGGCTCTGATCAGCAGCAGACACTTACAGTACAGATATTATTAAAGGTCCTAACCTGTTTATCCGCCTCTTGCAATAAGGACTTCTTGGACCAGCGGATCCAAAGCGGTAAGTTCTCCTCCTCACAGGAGACGTAGAGGTAGCGTAGAACATATCCCGCTTCTTATGGTGTCTTGGTTCTGTTTATAAGAAAGGTTTGGTTGGTCAGGAAAACATACAAAAGTACTGCACAAGGTGACAGACAGGCTTGCCCACACTCACGGCTGCTGGAAAGCCGGGGTAAATAAGCCATCGCATTTGTGAAACATGAACACAATTTCTGAAGGAGCACAATGTTATTTACAAAGGGTGCTATTTTATCCTATTTAGAGGAGGTGAATGACAGCTAACAAACGGTACTGAAGGATAAATGTGCTCAATATGAATTTATATAAGCAGAAATGTTCCTCACTTGTGCAGACAGATCAGAGCTTAGCATTTAAGCAGAACGCATTAGCGCAGAGCATTTACAAGGACTGATTATTAGTTCTAAAACTTTTTGGCGCACACACGGCTAGTGATAACACTGCTCGGATTTGCTTGGTGGAGATCAGACTTCTACAACCCCACCAATCCCCTCTTAGGCCGGACCGCAGCTGGAGACAAGTTGGCTTTAAAACAAGACCAAGATCGCAGTTCTAGCGATAATAAAGTCCAAAATACAAGCAATAGGATGAGATACATCCTAACTAGGATGTATAAGATATGTATAGATAGGAGAGGAGCGGGGAATGAATAGCATGCTCATGCCTTGTTCTTACACAGATGTGGCCGTTCCAGTTTCACAGAACTGATGGCCTAACAAGAAGATGGGCCGTCAATATCAGGTAGGTGGGGGACGGCGGTTTTAAGGTGCGGCAGCGACTACACTACGTAACATGACTTTTGTGTAGATATTGGGTACTATGGGTTGGTATAGCCTGCAGTATTCTTGTTCCCCTCCAGCCTCAGCACCTTCCACCATTTTACTTCCTTTTTTTTTTTTTTTTTTTTTTTTTTTAGCTTTCTTGCTTACCATGTAAGGGAACTTGATAAGGCACAGCGGTTTTTCTTTGTCTCAGCTCATAGCGTTTCTGATTGTCTTCTTCTCCATCTTCGTCCTCATCTTCATCCTCATCATCTTCATGATCCTCTCCTTCTTCTGAGGTATCTGAAACAAACAATGTTTTGACTTCAGTCCTTTACCAGCTATTTTACACTACAGTAATATGGCTTCTGGTGGAAGTCTGCTTCTCCCATAGCCACAAGGTAGGCCATATTGTAAATCAATGGAAGCCTAAGCAATGGTATCCCATCAATCATGAGTATGGGGTCTTTCATCCCCAATACAAAGAATGAAGTGCGTGATGCCCCTCCAATCACCAATGGCGCTGCCAGAGATAGAGAGCTGTAGTCCACCATCTTGGGCAGTCACAAACAGGTTAATGGAGCCGCAGCACACCAGTATGACTGCCATGCCACTCAGACGGTGTACCGGGGATGCCAATTCTTGTGATCAGTGGGGGTCTCAGTGGTCAGATCAACAAATATACCCTTTGCACAGGGTAGGGGAGCCAAGTGTGGGAAAGCAACTTTAATTTAGTCACATAACCCGATACATCTGTCTGAAGTTCATCGACTTGGAACCACTACTAATATCCTCATGGCATATCCTAGAAATGTATTAGAAGGGAAACTGACAGAATCTGTCAACAACAATCAAACAGGACTAAGTAATTCCGAGGAACCACTAACAGCTCTACATGGTTGTGGTTAACAATATATACTGGGTCTTTGTTCTAGGCCAGGGGAACCTTGAAGACCTCTGCTACAGAAGCCAATGTATTTACCATCATTGATAAAGAATGAAGGCACACATACATAAAGAAGGAGCGCTTACTAATCCATGGACATCTGTTTTCTAGTGTAGATGTAGAACATGGCAACTTAAAGCCCTACTTACATGGACGCATCAGTTTACCTCCACTTTCCTCCTGATTGTCTGTGGTTTCTTCATCAAGTTGTGTGGCCTTGCGTTTACTCTTCACACGAGAATACATATCAATATTCTCCTGAAACCAGAAAAAAAACAGTATTAGAATTTGCACAACTGATCTAAATTGTATTTTTGATATCAATATCCAGCCCCAAATTCTCCCCCCAACATTGTGAGAATGGGGTCTCTGTACATGGCTTCCCCATACAGTGCTTTGGGAGTCCATGAATGGAGTGGGAGCGTGGCATGTTCTCATGGCTGATGGGGATCGAAGTGATCAGACTCCAGCTAATAGACAGAGGTCTCAAGGAGCTCTTACTTTGGAGGACTCATTTTTATTACAATGCATTATACTTTTAGCTTAACCTAGTACCTGCCAGAGTCCCAGCAGCTGAACCCCGCCAGCACATTATTAATAGAGCTCCCACCAAATAGGGACCTTGCATTGATACTAAGACCCATTGCACACAAAGTCTGAGGCTGTCTTGTGTGTGTGCGATGCACTGTTGTGATGTAGGTCCGATCCTGCTCCATGTCATCAGATTAGAACATATTGGAAGCCTCCCGAGGAGAGTGCATCATGGAAGGCGCTCGGGTGTCATCTGCTGCAGACGGCACACAGTCTTGTGCGTGGGGCCTTAGATTATCATTGAATATTAAGGCATTCTGTGGTAATCTAAGGCTCTTTACAGGTGTCCCTTGGAGAGCCAAATGTATTTAATAAGAGAAAGACCAAAAAACAAAAAAAACTTACTTCTTCGGTATCATTAAAAACTCCCAAATCCTCCAGTTCGCGCAGTCGTCTCCGACGCATTTTCTTCATATCATCCATTTTTTGTAGAACGGCTTCCGCAGTACTGAAATGCAACAGTTTGCTCACGTTACACAAGAATTGCAGGTCAGCGTGGTATTAGAAATAATTTGGATAATTTATCTTTGGTCACATACACATACTTTGTTATAAGTTTGTCGAATAGGACGGACTGATTGGTGGTCGTGTATCTGCTCCTCCTAATTCGGCCACTACGGCGAACTTCGACGTCCCCGTTGACCTCATGTGTGTCGGCTTTCTCTGCGCTCCTGGTTCTCAATGATCTCTTCTCTTCGGTTGGGAGATCATCTAATATTTAGGGATTAAAGAAAGAGATATATATATATATATATATATATATATATATATATATATATATATATATATATATATATATATATATGAAGAGCTCAACGGAAAAATGGCCTAAGTCCAAAAATCAATATTGTGAGAAAAACGAAATTTAAAGTTTTAGCCTAAAGCAAACGGGCATTATTGTGGAATATATCTATCCAATGTAATCAGCTAATGAACACCGTTAATCCTAATCATAAATTGTATTATTTATTAAAAAATTGCAGCTTCATGTATAAAGATTATTTATTTAATATTATTAATTAATTACTACTATTATTAAACGATGAAGAATAATAATTACCTGCCTCCCTTTTCGGCGCTAAACATGTGCAAAAGTCGATTTAGAGCCTTTTAAACAATAAGACAAAGTTTTTACACTAATATAAACAACAGACCGGAAGTCACGATTTCAATGAAAAAATGACCAACGAGAGTGAAGTAAGTAAGTTTGTATTGGACTTAGGCCATTATTCCATTGAATGTAAATTCTTCTGCATTGAAATATATGGACTTAGGTCATTAATCCTAGGTACCTTGTAAACCCAATGCATAGAACGAGGTACAAAGAAGCTTTCTAGGTAATAATTTGAAATATGACAAAATGTGGACTTAGCCCATTTTTCCGTTGAGCTCTTCATATATATTTTTTTTTTTAAGAAGAACTAAAGACAGGACATGGCATGGTCATAGAACACTTGAAGACCCTTGTTCTCATGATCATTGGGGGTCCCAGTAGTCAGACAGATATCCGCTAAGGAATAAATATTAGTAGAAAAAAACTGGAGCGGATTTTGAGGCACCTCAAAAATTAGCTCTGGATTACAGGCGCAATCTGCTGCCATGGTTTTCAGTGTGGGCCAGTGACAGACGTTCCTGAGGCGCCCTGATTTTTAGGAATATATAGACCACATACCTTCTTTGCCATTTGTTGTTGCATCTGCTTGCAATCTGGCCAGTCTCCTAAAAAAGACAAAGAGGTTTTCAATGCTAATGCTAAGCTTTAGACATCACACAACTGCATTTGCTAGTGAACACTACAAAAAATAAAATAAAAGCTGAAGTTAGAGATTGTGCTGTGATCGTGACTTTTATCTGCTGATCTCCTGAAGGTACATCACAGATCAAACACCGGCGTGTCAGATGTACGCACCTAGTAAATCTTTTCTCTTCGGTGTTACTCATGGCCAGGGATTCGTTTGTTTTATCCAAACTTGAATCTGAATGGTTATGACCATTTTCTGTTTTCTTCTTGGCCTGTGAGCGCAGTGCATGACCGCCGCTATGATCATCTTTGTTCGAGAATGAAGCCTAGAAGGAAATAAAAAACAACAAAAACATGTGACTACTCTGCTGTACACCATACCATCAAAACATCACATAGATCAAAAGCCTAACTGAACGTCAAAACAAAACAGAACGGTCAAACGTGGCGAGGATCTCCGCAGGAGCGGACAGAGGCGTGTGACATCGGAGCACTATGTAGTATTATAGGGCAGTCCACTACAAAGCAGAGGAGGCTTCATAGTGAGGCTCACCTTGGTTTTTGGTGCCTTGAGTTTGGTTACCCTTCTATGGTCAGTCCTACAGCTTTAGGACAATGGGATGCATCAGCCATCATCCCTGTTACAGATAGCGGTGAGGTGGAGGATGATCTGGTTACAGGGACACAAGTCTTTTGGGACGAGTTAATATTCCAATTCATGATTTATATGTCCCCCTATGGGATACACGGATTCGCAGAGACTTATGTATGTAACGGCTGAGATAGAGGGATCTTGCCACCACGGACAGGACTGTTGTCATTACAGATCCTGATTAATGGAATTAAGACCCCGGTGGTCGCCTCATTTTGCCTGCTGGGGTTGAGGATTTTAAGGCAGGGTTTTTTGGACCGGAATTTGATGCAGAGGCCGCCTCAGATTCCGGACCAAAATAAACAGGTAGCTGCGACTGGATGCCAGTGCACTCCGCTCCAGATTAGGCCCAAATGAACAGGCCTAGTAGGGAGGTAGTGTCTCCAGGTGGACGTTCGGTCGCAGAATCCGCCTGAAGAAAGAGCAAGTCGCTTCTTTTTACTGGGAGCAGCAACAAACCACTCGCGGAAAAAGGAATCCATTGATTTCAATGGGAGGCGGTTGATTCTACATCAAAATCCAGCCTAAAAAACCCCGTGTGAACTCAGCCGACAATTACTGAATGAGTTAGTTGTGTTATATGGAGCAGGTTATGGGTAGAAGTGTGACCAATGGATGAGGAAAGATTATGAATAAATGTGAGATCTGATCTTTTATCGCCCCAGTTGGTGTCTGGATAACTCTTTAATGAATGTGGTTCTTTTCATTACACCCCTAATAATTTCTGGTGCATTTTTATGACCTATTGTTTCTTTATTTCCAGTACGGTGAGACCTTGTGTGATTCCATTGGTCTTTTTTCTGTTAGTTCTTGCTGGTAGTCTTGTATCATTCTTGCAGCTGCATGGTTTTCATACCGACCACTACAATCCACCCCGACTATTGCACTTTATGTTAAAAGAATCGTCCAACTAACATTTATGCACTATCCAAATGACCAGAGATAAAACGTACAATCGTAGAGGGTCCAGTCACAAGGAGTACTAGCGTTTGGAGCCACAGCAATCACATATACACCTGTATAAACGGAATAGCAGTGCACATGTATGACCACTATGGGACTGGCGGAGACAGTACAGAGACTGCAGTGCCCGACTATAGAAGCCAATGGAGTGGTGGTCACACATACACACTACTGCCCCGAGCCTCAGGGGATGTTCGGCACAGGACAATCTATTACTCTGGTCCTTCGGAGAATCACAAGATGAAAATGTTGGGGTTACAGTCATTTTCTTGGCAGGTAATTTAGGACAGGATGAATGTGCAGTGTGTGAATGTAACCTTACATAACTCTGTCCCTTCCAAAACCTAGTGAAGGGGCTTAGCTTTCCCTTTCTTTATATACTCATGTCTTGTACTAACAAATATACAGGCTGAAGGAGTTGGAGAAACCTGGGTCAGCTCCTAAACTCAGGTCATGTAATATAGTTTGACCTCAGAGTGTTTTAAGCGATTCTTACTGCTCTTGAATGCTGTCACTAAGAAACATCAGGCCGTCCGGGTTCACTGTCTGGTTGTCCAAGGATCCCAAGGTGCTGTTGGTCACTTAGAAACATGGGGGAGATTTACTAAATCCATCAGATTTCAGGCTTAATTTGCACCAACGCGGGCAATGCCACACATCATGTGCTTCAGCCCTACTGTCTAATATCATCCTCCATTCACTTCAAGCGGGTAATATGTTCACACAGCAGAATTGGTCGCTGATTTCGTTAGTAAATTCTGCCCTCAAATCAGCAGCTGATCCGGCCTCAATCTATTAATGTTATGTCCACATCTGTACCTGTTGTCGTGGTCCATCCAAGGACCAGAAAAACAGACCAAGATAGCAAACACCAATGATTGACTCCAATTGACTATAATGGGATTCACTGATTGTTTTAAGTGAAACAGCCAGACTTTTAGAACTTTTTACTGCAGCAATTTTCAGCAATCACTGTGACGGAGACCCGAGTACAGATGTGGTCCCAGCCTGAGTAAGTGCAAGTAGAGATGTAATAAGCTATACAATATCATAATAGTATTAATAATGATCATTTTATTATGAAACCTTAGTTTCCATCAGTAACAAAAGCCGGCCCTGCCTGACTCTACAGCCCCGGTGATGCCGCCCATGTTGTGTCCCTGCAGTGAGACTTCTGGGACCCGGTAATTTCCTTTTTACCTCTGGTTAGACCCAACGCTGATTGCTGTCCTGACCTAAACGCCCAGGGCACTGTCTGTACTCTATTGCACTGAGCCATGAGATGTGTGGACTTGGTTTAGCTTGTCAATAAGCCTGAATTCTGCGTCCGTTCTTGGGAAGAGCAGGAATATGTCGGTTATTGGCTCCGGCAGGCCTTTCACTGTATGTAAGGCGTGTAGAACAGTATACGGATATATACATAGTGTGATCTACCCTAAAAACCATTTGCTTATCTGTCAGGTGGCCAAAGGCACAGGTTTACATATCATTTGCCTGATGGGTCCAAGTTGGGCAGTGTTTATAAACTGCTTTTGCATTGAACCACATTGAAATATACACTTTGCCTTATTAACCAGTTATTACCAAAAAGAAAAAAGTCCATATCCTTCCCAATGTATTTTTAACATATCAATGAACCCTTCCTAAATCAGTCATATACAAAGACTACCGAGTCAGACTACGCACAAGGTTTGTATGTAGTCTAACCATGGAGACAGAACCGTACCGTATGGACTTACATACGGGTTATGTCAGATGCTTTGAAGCAGAATGGTAAATCTATATGTCCATCTCCTTTGTCCCTTGAGCAACACCACAACAATGTACAACCCATCACTTACAGCAAGTTAACTACTGAGCCAATTCATCCCCTGCTGGCCCAGACCCAGCGTTTATCTTTAGGCCTCAGTGACATACAGTTATGTGCATGGTCCCCATACGGAAGAACGGGCTCTATGGGCATGTAAAGGCAGAATATACTTCTCACCTAGGACTGATACAATACCAACATTGGAGGAGAAAAGCTCTGTGAGGTTATACGGGTTCACATTGCAGGATGCAGAATCAGGTTGTATTCACATTAAGCATCTAGTTTGCTTTTTTTTATTAAAGAGATGCTTCAAAACACTTTCATTTAGCTGGAGCTACAGACTGTCAATGGAAAGAATGAAGGAGACACCAGAGGTGATGACAACCATATGACGACTGCTCCTCCATTGTCACAACACGGGTGCTGGAATCCCTGCATGCTGGGGACACAAAGCTATATATAGTACCAATAGGAAGTGTGCCCACACACAGGGGAAATGCACCAAATCCTTAGGGTTGCTTCACACTAGTGCTTGTATTATGTCCGGAAGGAGTCCGCGTCGACACCCTCACCGGATGGAATACAATCGCAATTGGAAGCGATGTGCTGTCAAAGCACACGGACTCCATAGACTTCCAATTGCGATTGTATTCCATCCGGAGGGTGTCCACGCAGACTCCTTCCGGACGGAATACAAGCGCTAGTGTGAAGCAACCCTCCAACCCAAAATAGTTTGTTATAACCTAATAATTATTATGTAAGAAGCAACTGAAAAACCACAACAACAAAAAACCAAGCAGTGCGCACAACCAGACAGCTCAACAACCGTACTATAGTGTCCGATTCATTAACTACATGCAGACGAAATGTGTGGAAGACAAAAGTGTAAAAGACGGCACAGAGATTTTTTAATTTGATGAATGAAACATTTAAGAGGAGAGTCACGAGCCCCCAGCCCTACAGGCCGGACAGGAGCACCTGGACCATGCAGAGTTTTCCCCCTTGTGAATAGCGGGTTCTGTGGCAAAGAGATAATTTTTTTGATGATATGTAAATGCACTTTTTGGAGCACACCCCAGATTGGTCCAAAGAGCTGATTGGTATTTGGGCAAAAATTGCAATATCTTGGCAACGGAGAGTCACAGGAAAGGGGCACCTGAATCATGCAGAGGTTCCCCCTCCGTTCTGCAGGGCTGGGGTCTGACGACACTCCCTTTAACCGGGTTTTAGCTGTAAAATTAGTAAATTGGAACAAACACCACATCGGAACTACATGCAACTGTTTGCGGTTACCGTATTGATTATACCATGTGCGCACCCAGGACAGGTGTTACCAGTTAGGCGCACCTCCTGAAATATTTTGTCCTTGTCCAAACGGTGACAACATTCCCTGCAGTGGTTAATCTTTAATCCGAATGTATAAGCAAGTCCCCCGGAGACCCTATGTTTACCATTGCAGAGGGCAGATGGCCGTCTCCTGATGTGCTCGCTTTTGGTCACATGACTGAGTAGAGGAGTCAGTGAGAGCCGGAGCAGGTGAGGCAGCACTCGCAAATCTCCGACAACCTGCTGCCATCTGTACTACTGTAGTAATAAAGCTTTACCAGTGCACTAATAAGCTTCTTTATTCTCTAGACAATCCCTTTAACGAGAGGAACGACAACAAACCACTTGTCAATTTATTCATATGTTTCCAGGAGGCACAACAGAGGAATAGCACACTAAGGTTCGGAGAAAAACATACAAGAGAGAATACAAGTATTTACTAACACCACATCAGGATCAGAGTCAGGACCTTATTAAGGCCTCAGGTAGCGGGCCGCAACGAGAAAGGGCTTCAGCAAAAAAACACGGCAGAAATGCACTTCAATGTTCCCTGCAGCACTTTACACAAAAAGTCCACAGAGCTTTTCTACTTCAGTTCTACTTGTAGGAAAATCACCAGCCTTTCTATAGGTATCACTGACACGCTGCGATTTCGGAAGCCGCAGCATTTCTGCCACACCTATTTTTCTACCTTGTGTGTATGGGATTTGCTAGAACCCCATCCACTTTGAAGGGACTGTAAAACGCTGTGGTTTTTGCCGTGGTGTTTATACCAAGTAGGACCGGGCCCAAAAGAGTAAAATAAAGCGACCTCCAAACTTATGGGAAAATAGAGATTATGTTTTCATGTGAATGGTCCAGAGTAAAGGAGGCTCCCACATACCCACAACACACAACTCACCAAACCAGGATTCTAGAGAAAATTTATATAATAATATAGCTTATATAAAATGTTAAACATACCTGCCAGCCCAATCGCATTGCCAGCTAGGGGACCCAAAGGCACCTTATACACACACCAGCCTGACCCCTATGGCACCCCCCACCACTTACTAGGCTTCTGCTATCAATCTCAACCACCATGGCTGACCCTAAAGCACCACCATCCTCTCCCTACGTAGGCTAATCAGAGGCACAGTCACCCCACCAAGAGCCCAGGGGAGACCCTGAAGAACCATCAGCCCAAACCCTTTAAACTAGGATTGACCCCAAAACACTCCTAACCCCACAGTTAACCCCCAGGACAACACCATCAACAGCCAGGATTGATCCCGATGCACCGCCATTCAAACACCACTGACCCCAGTGCTGACCCCCAAGGCACAGCTAACCCCAACCCCATTCTAGGTGACCACAAGGCACAACCACCCAAACCAATTCTAGAGGAAACCCTAAGGCACAGCCAACCCCAGCCCCATTCTAGAGGAGACCCTAAGGCACAGCCAACCCCATTCTAGAGGAGCCCCTAAGGAACAACCACCCAAACCAATTCTAGAGGTGACCCTAAGGCACAGCCACCCCAGCCCCATTCTAGAGGTGACCCCAAGGCACAGCCAACCCCATCCCCATTCTAGAGGAGACCCTAAGGCACAGCCAACCCCAGCCCCATTGTAGAGATGACCCTAAGGCACAGCCAACCCCAGCCCCATTCTAGAGGAGACCCTAAGGCACAGCCAACCCCATCCCCATTCTAGAGGTGACCCTAAGGCACAGCCAACCCCAGCCCCATTCTAGAGATGATCCTAAGGCACAGCCAACCCCAGCCCCATTGTAGAGATGATCCTAAGGCACAGCCAACCCCAGCCCCATTCTAGAGGAGCCTCTAAGGCACAACCACCCAAACCAATTCTAGAGGTGACCTTAAGGCACTACCATCCACTAGGGCCAGCCCTAAGACATATCCTTACACCTTCACTAGGGGGCCCACTATACATAAAGGAAGCCCCCACACATGACTGCAGAGCAGACCTAGACCCTATAAGCATCAGCAATGCCCCCTCCACAACCACTAATACACTCACAGACCCCAATAGCCGCCCAGTACATTGGCATAGCCCAGCTGTACCAGTGCACTACCGTCCTCAGGGACACCCCAGCCCCCAGTACTCACCCGGCGGCGCTCCTCCTTACTCCCGCAGCTCTGGCTCCGCCGTGTCTGGGCGCTCCTCGTGTGTCTGGACCGGGGGGGAGACTCCAAAGTCAAAAACTCGGAGCTAGAATCGAGCAGGGAGTTGTCCTCAGTCTCCCGGGGCTCGGGGGCTCCCTTAGCGCCAGACGAGCTCCGTAACTGCACCATCTTTTTGCCGCGTACACTTCCAAATTCTGGCGCCACAAACTTTCCCCACACGACCTGCACCGCTGCCCTCAGATCAGTCCGCCGTGGGGCCTTTCTACTAACACGTGTATCCACAAGCAGTCAGACCGGTACCGGACAACACAGCCTGCAACCTCCAACCGTCCCGACCCGCGATAAACAACACTCTGTGCAGTCTCCGAGATGTGGGACACAAAATATACCAAGAACTACTTTCAGCGACGAAACATCCGCGGCGGAGGCACACTCTGAATGGAGGGGAAGATCAGTTCAGTTTTAGCGCGGGAAGTAAATAAAAAATCTGATTGGTTGGATCTCAAGACGCCACGCCCACCTGAGGCGAAACCAAGCGCCGTTAAGCAAGATAGAATGACTGCTGTTTACGCTGCCCGGTACTACAACTCCCATGATTCCCTGTAATAGAAACGGATTGTAAGAATCACGGAACTTGTAGTTTTTATGAAAGAAACACATTTTCCAGAGTAAATAACATTGTGGCAAAGAGGGGGTTAAATAAACACGTGACTGAGATCGTACGCCAGGCCTGGCTTTGCTTCCTGTAGTCGCAGTTTTTACCCCGTAAGATGGGGGGCGGGAGACGCGGAGTAACCTGGCCGTGATCTCTATGGGCTGGGAGCCATGCAGGGGATAGCCTCAGCCTGCCCAGTACTGCCAGGCCGCAGTGAGTGCTGCTATACCAGCTGTTACTGGTAAGACTGCCATAGTAGGGCCCCTGCCTGATAGCACATGCGCAGATACAGCACGAGTCACTACTGTGTATACATATATATATATATATATATATATATATATATATATATATATATATCACACACACACACTGTATCTGTCATACTATACCACCCCGGCTATAATCACTACAATATAATACTGTATTAGCCGTGTTATCATCACTATATCATATTATATTGGCCTGGTTATACTTACTATGTAATTGGTTTCACAGTGAAGAAAATGTGTGGAAGTTGTGTGAGAATATCAGAGAGCGAACACCACAGAACCTGGATGGATTCTATGCCGTATTCATATCCAATGAAAATAGGATGGTGAGAACAACTGATACCGTTATAGCACATACTGACTAAATACTACTGCTATATACAGCATTACAACCGCTATAATACTACTCCTATGTACAAGAATATAACTACTATAATACTACCTCCAATGTACAAGAATATAACTACTATAATACTGCTCCTATGTACAAGTACAAGAATATAACTACTATAATACTGCTCCTATGTACAAGAATATAACTACTATAATACTACTCCTATGTACAAGAATATAACTACTATAATACTGCTCCTATGTACAAGAATATAACTACTATAATACTGCCCCTATGTACAAGAATATAACTACTATAATACTACTCCTATGTACAAGAATATAACTACTATAATACTACTCCTATGTACAAGAATATAACTACTATAATACTACTCCTATGTACAAGAATATAACTACTATAATACTACCTCCTATGTACAAGAATATAACTACTATAATACTACTCCTATGTACAAGAATATAACTACTATAATACTACTCCTATGTACAAGAATATAACTACTATAATACTACTCCTATGTACAAGAATATAACTACTATAATACTACCTCCTATGTACAAGAATATAACTACTATAATACTACTCCTATGTACAAGAATATAACTACTATAATACTACTCCTATGTACAAGAATATAACTACTATAATACTACTCCTATGTACAAGAATATAACTACTATAATACTGCTCCTGTGTACAAGAATATAACTACTATAATACTGCCCCTATGTACAAGAATATAACTACTATAATACTACTCCTATACTACTACTATAAGAATATAACTACTATAATACTACCTCCTATGTACAAGAATATAACTACTATAATACTACTCCTATGTACAAGAATATAACTACTATAATACTACTCCTATGTACAAGAATATAACTACTATAATACTACCTCCTATGTACAAGAATATAACTACTATAATACTACTCCTATGTACAAGAATATAACTACTATAATACTACCTCCTATGTACAAGAATATAACTACTATAATACTGCTCCTATGTACAAGAATATAAATACTATAATACTGCTCCTATGTACAAGAATATAACTACTATAATACTGCTCCTATGTACAGGAATATAACTACTATAATACTACCTCCTATGTACAAGAATATAACTACAATAATACTGCTCCTATGTACAAGAATATAACTACTATAATACTACCTCCTATGTACAAGAATATAACTACTATAATACTACTCCTATGTACAAGAATATAACTACTATAATACTACCTCCTATGTACAAGAATATAACTACTATAATACTACTCCTATGTACAAGAATATAACTACTATAATACTACTCCTATACTACTACTATAAGAATATAACTACTATAATACTACCTCCTATGTACAAGAATATAACTACTATAATACTACTCCTATGTACAAGAATATAACTACTATAATACTACTCCTATGTACAAGAATATAACTACTATAATACTACCTCCTATGTACAAGAATATAACTACTATAATACTACTCCTATGTACAAGAATATAACTACTATAATACTACCTCCTATGTACAAGAATATAACTACTATAATACTACTCCTATGTACAAGAATATAACTACTATAATACTACTCCTATGTACAAGAATATAACTACTATAATACTACTCCTATGTACAAGAATATAACTACTATAATACTACCTCCTATGTACAAGAATATAACTACTATAATACTTCTCCTATGTACAAGAATATAACTACTATAATACTACCTCCTATGTACAAGAATATAACTACTATAATACTTCTCCTATGTACAAGAATATAACTACTATAATACTGCTCCTATGTACAAGAATATAACTACAATAATACTACTCCTATGTACAAGAATATAACTAAATACAAAGAGAAAAATATAAAGTAGCTCACCCTTGTCGTCCTTTATAGTATCAAGATTGGTGCACGACCCTATTCTCTTTGACTCACTGGAGTGAATTTATACAAAATAGTTTTTCCAAAACCGCAGCTTTGATGTAAGGGTCCGCAACTCGGAGCTTTTAAAACAACTTCTTTATTTCATCTTCTTAAAAAATCAGTTCGCCACCTTAGGCTGAGGCACACATTCATAGACAACACATAGTGAAGACAAAATAGACACTGGACATAGTGAATTTAAAAATCGCTATGAAACTGACGCGTTTCGGAATGTCCAAAGCGTTCCTTAATCATAGTGAAGCTAGCCTAAACTTTGCTAGCAGTGAAAAACTTTATATACACTGTAGAAAAACCTGACAAAGGGTGGGTCTGTCTTTTCTCATTAGTACCAGCTGGTCAACTTGACCTAGGTTCATTTGTTTTTCAAACCCTTCTTAGTCAGACACTACATAAAATGGAAAGAATTGCTAATTATATATGAAGAATATTCCAAAGTGAAGTTATAAACTGCTCAAGGTATCTATCAATCAAACAATTACTGTCAGAACTCCATTCATTGATAAGCAGATTATCGCAAACTTTTTTTCTTCTCCATGCGTAAATGTGCAATATTACATTCTCTATTATAACTCCCAAGGTGATTAACTTGCAGAGTCCAAAGTCCCACATCTCACTAACATGGAGAATGGTAGAGACATCCTCAAATACTATATATGCTATGTAAAGTTTTAAATGGATATCGAGATTTAACCAGACTCCAAGATAACATAACAAACTCTACTGGGGGGAATATATGTTTCATATTAAAGGGATAGTTTGTCCCTAACAAAGGGAGAGAAGAGAAAGAGATGTGTATTTATATTCTCTTCAACCTAAGAAGACCGATGAGACCTAAATTCAAATCTAAGAGAAAGTTTTTACCACACATGAGAATACATATGTTGCAATATTGTACTATCATATTATATACTACAAACAGAGTAGAGATTTATCAAAATATGAATGCTAAGTCAGACTTAGCATTCATTCCATCTGGTTGTCGACAGCCAAAGCGGAGGATCCATAATGCCTCTTTTTTAAGCAGCATTTTTTTTCCCTATTACCTCCTCTGATATTATCATTAACCATCTCGATTCCCCAAAAGGTAAAGTTATCAACATTACCCCCATGTATACTAGAAAAATGTTTTGATGCTCCTGAAATTCCCTCCGTTTCCAACTTCTTACTGTCCCTGATATGTTCGGCTATTCTGACCTTTAATGGTCTAGTAGTGCTGCCTACATAGTCGAATTTGCAGGCTGAGCATTTGATACAATATACTGTATATTTAGAAGTACAGTTAATATTAGAGTTGAATTTTACTTTGAAATTAGTTTTAAAACTACTTAGTTCTTCCGTATCAGCCGTAAAAGGACAGCTTTTACATTTAGGTCTGCCACACCTAAACGACCCCTTTTTTTCCCCTATAGAACTAGTATCAAGAGGTTTTAAAAAACTGGGGGATAAATCATTTCCCAATGAAACTCCCTTTTTGGGAACGAACTGAAGTCCTTTTTCAAGAATTCTTTTTACCGTGTCATCAAGCTCCAAAATAGATAAATTATTTTTAATAATTTTTTTTATAGAATTAAATTGTGGACTATAATTGGTTGAAAACACTGTTGCTTCATCTAAATCATGGTTAGTTTTTACTTTTTCCTCAAAAAGTTTTTCCCTCTCTCTTAGTTCTACTTTGTTTAATGCTTGATTTAATATTTTTTTAGAGTAACCTCTTTTTTGGAGCCTGTTAATAACCTCTTGGCTCTCATGTACATAGTCACCCTCCCTGTTACACGCACGTTTTGCTCGAATTAGTTCCCCCACGGGGATCCCTCTTATCGTGGCTGTAGGGTGGCAACTATCAGCCTTCAAAATTGTATTTCCTGCTGTAGGTTTCCGATACAGCTTTGTAATTACTTTTCCTGTGTCTACACACCCCAGCAACGTGACATCTAAAAAATTAATTGATGAAAAACTATGTTGATGTGTAAAACTGAGACCATATTCATTTTTATTCAGAAAAGAAATAAAATCTGGTATGGGCGCCACATCTCCGACCCACACTATTAGTAGGTCGTCGATGTAGCGCCCATACCAGAAAACCGAATCAATAAACGGATTAATCGGTGAAAAAATAAATTTTTCTTCCCAAAATGATAAAAATAAATTTGCAAGTGAAGGTGAGAAGGGGGCTCCCATAGGAGCCCCCTTGATCTGCAAATAAAAAGTGTTCAAAAAAACAAAATAGTTATGTGTAAGTGAAAAAGAAGTAACTGAAAGAATATACTCACACATCGCTGGGGTGTATAGACTATACTTATAAAGTTGGTAAGCCAGAGCATCGAGGGCATCCCCGTGGGGGATACTAGGATAAAGAGAGCTGACGTCACATGCAAGCCACGATTTGTTTTTATCCCAATCAAATTTATCAAAAATTTTTAATATTTCACGGCTATCTTTAATGTGACCCATGGTGCGGTAAACTAAGGGCTGGAGTATCTTATCCAACCATGCTCCGGGTCGCTCATTAAGGGAGTTACGTCCAGATATTATAGGACGCAACGGGACAGGTTTGACATTTTTATGGACTTTAGGAAGACCATATATAGTTGGTATAGTAGGTGTAGGGTTAAGTAAGTAATCACTCTCTGCTTTATTAAAAATTCCTAAAGCTTCCCCTTCTTTAATGAGGATTTCAAGACCCTTTTTATAGGCTGCAGTTGGATCCTCTTTTAATTTTTAATATGTTTTTTCATCTTCCAGAATAGTATGACAGCCTTCTACATAGTCTTTATAGTCCATAACAATTGTCATCCCCGCCTTATCGGCCCTCTTAATAATGAGATTATTAGTTTTTTTTTAGTTTTTTAATGGCTTCTCTCTCTTTTCTTGTAAGGTTATTGTTTTTTCTACCTCTATTGCTTTTGAGTTTACTTTCCAGCTCAACTAATTCTTCTTCCACCTTTTGTTGAAAAAGGTGGAAGCAAGGATTTCTAGTTTTTGTAGGATAGAAATCTGGATTTTTTCTATCCACTTTGACATTTTCAATACTTTTTATTGTCTTATCATTTTCATAATCCAGATCTACTAAACATTGTGCCGCTACATGCTCTTTTAAAGTTGCGTTTAATGGTAAAGATTTTCTATTCCAAATGATGTTTTCAGAAGTACTAGTAGTCAGTGTCTGTTTGTCATTCTCCTCAAAAAAATGTTTTTTTATTGTCAAAGTTCTAACAAACTTGTTAATGTCCATCACTGTTTGAAACATATTAAATTGTCTCGTAGGAACTAAATTTAGTCCACGATCCAGTAATTCTAATTCAGCTTGTGAAAGATTGGTTGAAGAAAGATTTAATACACCATATTGGTTTTCCGAGTTGGTTAATTCCGTGCCCTCATGGTGTAACGAGGTCTTTTGTTTCTTTTTTCTTTTCCCTCGTCTGGTGACGATTCGTCCCCGTTTTTTGACCCCGAATTATGGCCGTATTGCTTTCGCCTATTTTTATGGGACTCCATACTGCTGTTAAAACTTTCAAAGGTATCACCTGGTTCTTTGTCCGTGTCCAACGAGGAAATGTCAGTTTGATCTACCGAACTGAATGAAACACTCCTTTTATTTCTGGGTCGTGCACCCTTTTGATAATTTTGTTTCAAAATAGATCTTGGGAATGGTGAGGATGTTTTTGGAGGTTTTTTATAGATGTATCCAGAGGTATAGTCTTGTACATCACGCTCAAACTTCTTTTTCTTGATCTCCATGATCTTATTTTCTACAGTTTCGAGTCTCTTATTTACATTATCCTCCCATTCCTTGGCTTTATCAGACATTTTGATTTTATCAAGTTTTTCTTGTATTTGACTAACTTCTTCCTTCACTTTAATGAACTTAGATTCTTCATGTTGTACAATCAACTTCATAAGTTTTAACGAACAATCACTGAGGATATTGTTCCATGATTTTAAAAATATATCGTCGTACAAAAAAGTAGGCAATTTGTGTAGCCTCAGCCCTCTTGGGATCATTTCCCTTTCTATATATTGGGTTAAGGTGATTTTATCCCAAAATAGCTTAAGCTCTTGCACTAGCAATTTCTCCTTATTTCTAATTAACTCTTTAACCTCTTTTAGTTCTTCATTCATTAATCCACTTGAATTACCAAACACTGCTGCAATTTTATCACGTTTGGTGGCTGTAGTGCTATCCATTTTAAACACTTTAATACTTTGAAAATGTATAATACAAATTTCTTCCTAGGGAGCTCAAACTTTATAGAGTCAAAAGTTACCAAATACAAAGAGAAAAATATAAAGTAGCTCACCCTTGTCGTCCTTTATAGTATCAAGATTGGTGCACGACCCTATTCTCCTTGACTCACTGGAGTGAATTTATACAAAATAGTTTTTCCAAAACCGCAGCTTTGATGTAAGGGTCCGCAACTCGGAGCTTTTAAAACAACTTCTTTATTTCATCTTCTTAAAAAATCAGTTCGCCACCTTAGGCTGAGGCACACATTCATAGACAACACATAGTGAAGACAAAATAGACACTGGACATAGTGAATTTAAAAATCGCTATGAAACTGACGCGTTTCGGAACGTCCAAAGCGTTCCTTAATCATAGTGAAACTAGCCTAAACTTTGCTAGCAGTGAAAAACTTTATATACACTGTAGAAAAACCTGACAAAGGGTGGGTCTGTCTTTTCTCATTAGTACTAGCTGGTCAACTTGACCTAGGTTCATTTGTTTTTCAAACCCTTCTTAGTCAGACACTACATAAAATGGAAAGAATTGCTAATTATATATGAAGAATATTCCAAAGTGAAGTTATAAAGTGAAGTTATAAACTGCTCAAGGTATCTATCAATCAAACAATTACTGTCAGAACTCCATTCATTGATAAGCAGATTATCGCAAACTTTTTTTCTTCTCCATGCGTAAATGTGCAATATTACATTCTCTATTATAACTCCCAAGGTGATTAACTTGCAGAGTCCAAAGTCCCACATCTCACTAACATGGAGAATGGTAGAGACATCCTCAAATACTATATATGCTATGTAAAGTTTTAAATGGATATCGAGATTTAACCAGACTCCAAGATAACATAACAAACTCTACTGGGGGGAATATATGTTTCATATTAAAGGGATAGTTTGTCCCTAACAAAGGGAGAGAAGAGAAAGAGATGTGTATTTATATTCTCTACAACCTAAGACCCTTACATCAAAGCTGCGGTTTTGGAAAAACTATTTTGTAAGAATATAACTACTATAATACTACTCCTATGTACAAGAATATAACTACTATAATACTACTCCTATGTACAAGAATATAACTACTATAATACTACTCCTATGTACAAGAATATAACTACTATAATACTACTGCTATGTACAAGAATATAACTACTATAATACTACTCCTATGTATAAGAATATAACTACTATAATACTACCTCCTATGTACAAGAATATAACTACTATAATATTGCTCCTATGTACAAGAATATAACTACTATAATACTACTCCTATGTACAAAAATATAACTACTATAATACTGCTCCTATGTACAAGAATATAACTACTATAATACTGCCTCCTATGTACAAGAATATCACTACTATAATACTACTCCTATGTACAAGAATATAACTACTATAATACTGCTCCTATGTACAAGACTATAACTACTATAATACTACTCCTATGTACAAGAATATAACTACTATAATACTACTCCTATACTACTACTATAAGAATATAACTACTATAATACTACCTCCTATGTACAAGAATATAACTACTATAATACTAATCCTATGTACAAGAATATAACTACTATAATACTACTCCTATACTACTACTATAAGAATATAACTACTATAATACTACCTCCTATGTACAAGAATATAACTACTATAATACTACTCCTATGTACAAGAATATAACTACTATAATACTGCTCCTATGTACAAGACTATAACTACTATAATACTACTCCTATGTACAAGAATATAACTACTATAATACTACTCCTATACTACTACTATAAGAATATAACTACTATAATACTACCTCCTATGTACAAGAATATAACTACTATAATACTAATCCTATGTACAAGAATATAACTACTATAATACTACTCCTATGTACAAGAATATAACTACTATAATACTACTCCTATACTACTACTATAAGAATATAACTACTATAATACTACCTCCTATGTACAAGAATATAACTACTATAATACTAATCCTATGTACAAGAATATAACTACTATAATACTACTCCTATGTACAAGAATATAACTACTATAATACTACTCCTATGTACAAGAATATAACTACTATAATACTGCTCCTATGTACAAGAATATAACTACTATAATACTACCTCCTATGTACAAGAATATAACTACTATAATACTGCTCCTATGTACAAGAATATAACTACTATAATACTGCTCCTATGTACAAGAATATAACTACTATAATACTGCTCCTATGTACAAGAATATAACTACTATAATACTACCTCCTATGTACAAGAATATAACTACTATAATACTACTCCTATGTACAAGAATATAACTACTATAATACTACTCCTATGTACAAGAATATAACTACTATAATACTGTTCCTATGTACAAGAATATAACTACTATAATACTGCTCCTATGTACAAGAATATAACTACTATAATACTGCTCCTATGTACAAGAATATAACTACTATAATACTGCTCCTATGTACAAGAATATAACTACTATAATACTGCTCCTATGTACAAGAATATAACTACTATAATACTACCTCCTATGTACAAGAATATAACTACTATAATACTACTCCTATGTACAAGAATATAACTACTATAATACTACTCCTATACTACTACTATAAGAATATAACTACTATAATACTACCTCCTATGTACAAGAATATAACTACTATAATACTGCTCCTATGTACAAGAATATAACTACTATAATACTGCTCCTATGTACAAGAATATAACTACTATAATACTGCTCCTATGTACAAGAATATAACTACTATAATACTGCTCCTATGTACAAGAATATAACTACTATAATACTACCTCCTATGTACAAGAATATAACTACGATAATACTACTCCTATGTACAAGAATATAACTACTATAATACTGCTCCTATGTACAAGAATATAACTACTATAATACTACTCCTATGTACAAGAATATAACTACTATAATACTACCTCCTATGTACAAGAATATAACTACTATAATACTACCTCCTATGTACAAGAATATAACGGCTATAATACTACACCTATGTACAAGAATATAACTACTATAATACTACCTCCTATGTACAAGAATATAACTACTATAATACTGCTCCTATGTACAATAATATAACTACCGTATTTTACGGACTATAAGGCGCACTGGACTATAAGCCGCATTGCCCATGAGCGCCTTATAGTCCGTCTCGGTTCATATATAAGGCGCACCGGACTATAAGCCGCAGTCCGGTGCGCATTATATGTTCTTGAAAGCAGCGGCAGGCAGACTTTGCCAGCGGCCGCTTAACCCCCCGCGTGCCAGCCGCTTCTATTGGAAGCGCTCGGCAGGCGAGGAGGGGCTCTATCAGCAAAATCATGCTGATAGAGCCCAACCGTAATGTTGTGAAACTTACCGAGCGGTGCAGGGTGGGCGTGCATTCAGGCCTCCTCTTCCTCCGATGTTCCGTCCTCCTCCTCCGCCGCACGCTGATAATGGCCTGGGCGCATGCGCAGTAATAGAAGCATTATGATATTGCGCATGCGCCCCGGCCATTATCAGCGAGCGCCGGAGAAGGACGGAACATCGGAGGAAGAGGAGGCCTGAATGCCCGCCCGCCCTGCACCGCTCGGTAAGTTTCACGTTCTGTTTCAGCGTGACAGCAGGGCTGCCGGACACTTCCCATTCATTTCTATGGGAGCCGGCATGCGAGCGCTCCCCATAGAAATGAATGGACTGCTTTTTTCCATTCATAGAGCACTCGCATGCCGGCTCCCATAGAAATGAATAGGAAGTGTCCGGCAGCCCTGCTGTAACGCCGGCGTGTACTGCTGTGATACACGCCGGCGTTCCGTACTGTGAATGCACCCTTACGGTGCCTTTTATGTATGTATGGAAGCGGCACGCAGACTTTGCAGCCGCTTCCATCCATATATAAGCCGCACCGGACTATAAGCCGCACTTACGATTTCTGAGGAAATCGTAGGTTTTTATGTGCGCCTTATAGTCCGGAAAATACGGTACTATAATACTGCTCCTATGTACAAGATTATAACTACTATAATACTGTTCCTATGTACAAGAATATAACTACTATAATACTACACCTATGTACAAGAATATAACTACTATAATACTACCTCCTATGTACAAGAATATAACTACTATAATACTGCTCCTATGTACAAGAATATAACTACTATAATACTACCTCCTATGTACAAGAATATAACTACTATAATACTACCTCCTATGTACAAGAATATAACTACTATAATACTACACCTATGTACAAGAATATAACTACTATAATACTACTCCTATGTACAAGAATATAACTACTATAATACTACCTCCTATGTACAAGAATATAACTACTATAATACTACTCCTATGTACAAGAATATAACTACTATAATACTACTCCTATGTACAAGAATATAACTACTATAATACTGTTCCTATGTACAAGAATATAACTACTATAATACTACACCTATGTACAAGAATATAACTACTATAATACTACCTCCTATGTACAAGAATATAACTACTATAATACTACTCCTATGTACAAGAATATAACTACTATAATACTGTTCCTATGTACAAGAATATAACTACTATAATACTGCTCCTATGTACAAGAATATAACTACTATAATACTGCTCCTATGTACAAGAATATAACTACTATAATACTGCTCCTATGTACAAGAATATAACTACTATAATACTGCTCCTATGTACAAGAATATAACTACTATAATACTACTCCTATGTACAAGAATATAACTACTATAATACTACTCCTATGTACAAGAATATGACTACTATAATACTACCTCCTATGTACAAGAATATAACTACTATAATACTACTCCTATGTACAAGAATATAACTACTATAATACTGCTCCTATGTACAAGAATATAACTACTATAATACTGCTCCTATGTACAAGAATATAACTACTATAATACTACTCCTATGTACAAGAATATAACTACTATAATACTACTCCTATGTACAAGAATATAACTACTATAATACTACCACCTATGTAGAAGAATATAACTACTATAATACTGCTCCTATGTACAAGAATATAACTACTATAATACTACTCCTATGTACAAGAATATAACTACTATAATACTGTTCCTATGTACAAGAATATAACTACTATAATACTGCTCCTATGTACAAGAATATAACTACTATAATACTGCTCCTATGTACAAGAATATAACTACTATAATACTGCTCCTATGTACAAGAATATAACTACTATAATACTGCTCCTATGTACAAGAATATAACTACTATAATACTACTCCTATGTACAAGAATATAACTACTATAATACTACTCCTATGTACAAGAATATGACTACTATAATACTACCTCCTATGTACAAGAATATAACTACTATAATACTACTCCTATGTACAAGAATATAACTACTATAATACTGCTCCTATGTACAAGAATATAACTACTATAATACTGCTCCTATGTACAAGAATATAACTACTATAATACTGCTCCTATGTACAAGAATATAACTACTATAATACTACTCCTATGTACAAGAATATAACTACTATAATACTACCACCTATGTAGAAGAATATAACTACTATAATACTGCTCCTATGTACAAGAATATAACTACTATAATACTACTCCTATGTACAAGAATATAACTACTATAATACTACTCCTATGTACAAGAATATAACTACTATAATACTCTGCTCCTCTATTTGCTTATGCGATCTTGCATAGAAAACCAAATATTCAGATTTGATTTACAACTGCAGTTTCCAAATGGCAGAAACAAAAGTGTAAACACAACCTCCTTGGAGAAGCGGCCCAAGGCTGTAGCTGTAAGAGACGGGGCATGTCCCCAATAAAGACCACAGTGTCTCCCTGGTACAATGGAAGTAAATAAAGACTCCAAGGTTGCTATAATAGTAACATATGTTACAAGCCCCCTACCCACCCCCCCCACCCCCCAAAAAAATACTGTTTTTTTTTTGTTTGTTTTTTTAAGACTATAAGACACACCTAAGTTTTAGAGGAGAAAAATGGGAGGAAAAAAAAATAGATGTGGGTGCTAACACTGTTATGGTGGAGATCTGCTGCTGGAGGGCTTCGGGTTGTGCAACACTCTTGTATGGAGACAGCAGTGTTGCACAACCTATGCGGCTCTACAACTGTTGCCAAAGGTACAGACAAAATGAATTGATAGAAGGATCCGCTCTACCAGGAATATTTCTTTAAAAAATAACTTTTAATCCATAATGATTAAAAAACACTCCATAGACAGGAACAAAAGTGCAAAAGTAGGAAAAAAGTGATTAAAACCGCATAGGTTTCATTGTGGCTGACATGTTTCGACACGTCTGTGTCTTACTCATAGCCCAATCTCAACTGTTGCCAAACTACAGCTCCCATCATCCCAACCTGTCCAAGCATGGGACTTGTAGTTTTGCAACTGGTGCAGATCCACATTGACAGATGGCCCTGCTGTGGAATTAGCTTATATTAATGTGAGGCAAACCAGTCACATGGTGTAGGCACATACGTGTGGTGCAGGCTTGCTTCTCCTGACGTGCTTGCACCACCTGGTCCCCACACAGTATGATATGCTCCCCACAGTGGCCCCACACAGTATACTATGCTCCCCACACTTGCCCCCATACAGTATAATAAGCTCCCCACAGTGGCCCCTTCACATTATATTATTCTCCCCACAGTGGCCCACACACAGTATAATATGCTCCCCACAGTGGCCCACACACAGTATAATATGCTCCCCACAGTGGCCCCCACACAGTATAATATGCTCCACAGACATCCATTGCTACGTTTGTGCACTGGGGTATCTTCAGGCCCCAGAGTATAATAATCGGTGGCCCTGGGGAAGTGATTAAATATAACAAATGCTCATACTCCCGTGTCCTGGGCACCTGTGCTCCATCTAGCACTTTCCAGCATCTTCTTCGGCCCTCTTCCGTCTGAGACTGAGGTCAGGCATTCCAGACGTCACTGTTGGGGCCTGTTATTGGGCCTCAGCGGTCACGCGGGGTGCGATAATGACATTACACCAGTGCTCTTGGGGATGGGACCTGAACTGGAAATGCCCCGCACTGGATGCTGGGGATCGTCAGAAGCCCGGAGAGGTGAGTATAAGTGTTTGTTAGTTTTACCTTCCTCCCATGGGCAGACTATGTGTATAGTGGTCAGTGCACCAGGCTTCCCAATTGTTATGGTGCTGCGGGGCCCGGTCATCTCCAACTGGCTACCAACTGGCTGTGTGACTCTGCCTTACCATGGCCCCCTTATTTGTCTCTCGGTGAAGCTGGACACTTAGGATGGTATGGGAGTCAATATTTTGGAGCTTCTACAAACTTTTCATCATTCTGAAGGTCCGCACAACAGATGGATAAATGTGTCTATAACTACAAACAGGATTCTTAGTTTAAGACAATGCAAAGTCCCTTTCTTCTGTTGTGTGGAGACGTCTTCCCCGTAGCGGTCAGTGTGAGGTTTCCTCCCTGTAATATACTCGTTATTGTTCTGTATCTTTATATTCTCGTCTTCCCTGATCTCTGACATGTATAATCTTCTTGTCCGTCCATAGTGTGCTCGCTCTGATACATTCACCATGTTTGTTACTTGCAGATACCCATATGGAAACAACAGTCTGCAAAAAATGAAGGTCCAGTAATATGGGTGCGTACTCCCCCCCCCCCCCCCCCAAACTCAGACTCCCAATGTAATATCTACAGGATTAAATTCAATTATTGAAACGCAGGTTTGCCTAATATAACTCAGGATCAGTACGGGATAAGTCCTGGTTCATATCTGTGTTCGATATTCAGTTTGGGGACCCCCGGAATGGAATACCGAACGCATTAAAAAGCGGTTAGCTAAGAAACTACATGGACCCCATAGACTAATGGGGTCCGTGTGTTTTCCGCACTGTGTTTGCACGAATCATGTGGAGAGAGAAAAGTGCTGCAAGCAGCAGCATGACTCGTGTGGAAAACACAAGTACCCCATTATAGTCTATGGGGTCCGTGTGGTTTCTTAGCTAAATAATGTAATGTATATACACAGTGATAGCACCAGCAGAATAATGAGCGCAGCTCTGGAGTATAATACAGGATAAGTAATGTATGTACACAGTGACTGTACCAGCAGAATAGTGAGCACAGCTCTGGGGTATAATACAGGATAATTAATGTAATGTATGTACACAGTGACTGTACCAGCATAATAGTGAGCGCAGCTCTGGAGTATAATACAGGATAAGTAATGTAATGTATGTACACAGTGATTGTACCAGCAGAATAGTGAGCGCAGCTCTGGAGTATAATACAGGATAAGTAATGTAATGTATGTACACAGTGACTGCACCAGCAGAATAGTGAGCGCAGCTCTGGAGTATAATACAGGATAAGTAATGTAATGTATGTACACAGTGACTGCACCAGCAGAATAGTGAGCGCAGCTCTGGGGTATAATACAGGATAAGTAATGTAATGTATGTACACAGTGACAGCACCAGCAGAATAATGAGCGCAGCTCCGGCATGAGCAGAGCTTGCCGTATACGCCGGCACTCCCCATTCACTTCAATGGGACTGCACGGAGTGAAAGAAGCAGCCCATTCATTTCTATGGGGAGCGCTCGTATCCCCGCTCCCATAGAAATGAATGGAGCTGCTTTAGACGCCGCTTATTCTGAACGTGTTTTACGTTCAGAATAAGCTAGCGTTTACTCAGTGTGAATGCACCCTTATACAGGATAAGTAATGTAACGTATGTACACAGTGACTGTACCAGCAGAATAGTGAGCGCAGCTCTGGAGTATAATACAGGATAAGTAATGTAATGTATGTACACAGTGACTGTACCAGCAGAATAGTGAGTGCGGCTCTGGAGTATAATACAGGATAAGTAATGTAATGTATGTACACAGTGACTGTACCAGCAGAATAGTGAGCGCAGCTCTGGAGTATAATACAGGATAAGTAATGTAATGTATGTACACAGTGACTGTACCAGCAGAATAGTGAGCGCAGCTCTGGAGTATAATACAGGATAAGTAATGTAATGTATGTACACAGTGACCGCACCAGCAGAATAGTGAGCGCAGCTCTGGAGTATAATACAGGATAAGTAATGTAATGTATGTACACAGTGACTGCACCAGCAGAATAGTGAGCGCAGCTCTGGAGTATAATACAGGATAAGCAATGTATGTACACAGTGACTGTACCAGCAGAATAGTGAGCGCAGCTCTGGAGTATAATACAGGATAAGTAATGTATGTACACAGTGACCGCACCAGCAGAATAGTGAGCGCAGCTCTGGAGTATAATACAGGATAAGTAATGTAATGTATGTACACAGTGACCGCACCAGCAGAATAGTGAGCGCAGCTCTGGAGTATAATACAGGATAAGTAATGTAATGTATGTACACAGTGACTGCACCAGCAGAATAGTGAGCGCAGCTCTGGAGTATAATACAGGATAAGTAATGTAATGTATGTACACAGTGACTGTACCAGCAGAATAGTGAGCACAGCTCTGGAGTATAATACAGGATAAGTAATGTAATGTATGTACACAGTGACTGTACCAGCAGAATAGTGAGCGCAGCTCTGGAGTATAATACAGGATAAGTAATGTAATGTATGTACACAGTGACTGTACCAGCAGAATAGTGAGCACAGCTCTGGAGTATAATACAGGATAAGTAATGTAATGTATGTACACAGCGACTGTACCAGCAGAATAGAGAGCGCAGCTCTGGAGTATAACACAGGATAAGTAATGTAATGTATGTACACAGTGACTGCACCAGCAGAATAGTGAGCACAGCTCTGGAGTATAATACAGGATAAGTAATGTAATGTATGTACACAGCGACTGTACCAGCAGAATAGAGAGCGCAGCTCTGGAGTATAACACAGGATAAGTAATGTAATGTATGTACACAGTGACTGTACCAGCAGAATAGTGAGCGCAGCTCTGGAGTATAATACAGGATGTAACTCAGAATCAGTAATGTAATGTAGTCAGTACAACTCTGGAGTATAATATACAATAGTCACCAATATTAGGTGGGATCAGACATCCGACAGCGCCATAGATCACCTGATGTCATCGGCTGTCAGACCTGTACACAGGGTAGGTAGCTGACATCTCTTTCCACTGTATAGTGACTATTCACTATATTACTCCAGCTCGGCTCCCATTCACTCCAGAATTCGCCTTCCTGAATATTCTGTAGCAGTGTATAGAATATTGGCTGAGCATATACACCGCTGCTGCATTCACATGGGGCAATTGTCCAAGGTTTTGTGGATTCCTAGCAATGGGACCCCCGGCAGTCAGACATGAGATCTGTCCATAGTGAAAGTCCCCGTAATATAAGATCTATCTCCATATTGAGGACTAATCTTTGTATATTTTGTTCCTGCAGGACTATCATGTTGTTCTGCTTCATGACTGTGGCGATGGGCAGAGGGTTATCTACGATCTGGATACAGTGCTACAGTTTCCATGTCCTTGTGATACCTACATTAAGGAAGCTCTCCGCTCAGATTATAATATCCATAAAGACTTCAGAAGGTAAACTGCTCCTTTATCAAATGTGCCGGAGTATCAGACAGTCCTAGGAAAGGTCTTGTCTTCTCTCTTCATTGTTTGACTCTGCTCAGGTTTCAGCTTCTCATTTGTGGAGTTAAGACATTTTTCTTAATAAATATTAAAATATTTTGGCTCCTTTCTATGAAATCCTGCCCTGAGATTTACTTTCTGTCCCTCCTGTGTTTTGAAAAACCAAACTGTGCCCTGAAGGCCTAATAGAGGCACGTCCTTAAGGGGTTAAAGCTAGGTGGGCACGGGTCATTCCTATATAAAAAAAACATTCATAGAGTAGACGCAAGTATTCTTCTTCAGCAGCTGTTGTTTTAAAGCTGTTGCAGTTCTCTGTCTGTCCACTTGATGTCAGTGTTTTATTAGAATAATTGCTGGAACATTTTCCTTTGCCCTGTGTGAACAAGGTTTTGCAGTTTCCAGTCAGTCCATACATCAAGTAGAGTAAGCAGTACGACCTAACAAGATGTGATATCTCTTTGATATAACAGGACATACATGTTCTTTTCTAGGAAGCTGAGGTTAATACAGGCAGATGAGTATCTTCGGACTTTCGCTTCTGACAGATCTCACATGAAAGATGCCAATAATGAGTGGAGGAAACCACCGCCCCCTTACCCTTGTATAAAGACATCAGGTGGGTGATCAACAGGGGCTACCTGTATATTCACCTGTATCAATGCAGGTATTATCTAGGTGCTAGACGTATAGTGACTCATGACTGTGATCCTCAGAGCAGAACTTCCTGAGTTACATCCTGTATTATACTCCAGAGCTGCGCTCACTATTCTGCTGGAGTAGTCACTGTAGTACATACATTACATTACTTATCCTGTATTATACTCCAGAGCTGCGCTCACTATTCTGCTGGTACAGTCACTGTAGTACATACATTACATTACTTATCCTGTATTATACTCCAGAGCTGCGCTCACTATTCTTCTGGTACAGTCACTGTGTACATACATTACTTATCCTGTATTATACTCCAGAGCTGCGCTCATTATTCTGCTGGTGCTGTCACTGTGTACATACATTACTTATCCTGTATTATACCCCAGAGCTGTGCTCACTATTCTGCTGGTACAGTCACTGTGTACATACATTACATTACTTATCCTGTATTATACTCCAGAGCTGCGCTCACTATTCTGCTGGTACAGTCACTGTGTACATACATTACATTACTTATCCTGTAGTGATCCTGAGTTACATCCTGAATTATACTCCAGAGCTGCGCTCACTATTCTGCTGGTGCAGTCACTGTGTACATACATTACATTACTTATCCTGTACTGATCCTGAGTTACATCCTGTATTATACTCCAGAGCTGCACTCACTATTCTGCTGGTACAGTCACTGTGTACATACATTACATTACTTATCCTGTATTATACTCCAGAGCTGCGCTCACTATTCTGCTGGTGCAGTCACTGTGTACATACATTACATTACTTATCCTGTATTATACTCCAGAGCTGCACTCACTATTCTGCTGGTGCAGTCACTGTGTACATACATTACATTACTTATCCTGTATTATACTCCAGAGCTGCGCTCACTATTCTTCTGGTACAGTCACTGTGTACATACATTACTTATCCTGTATTATACTCCAGAGCTGTGCTCACTATTAGGCCGGTACAGTCACTGTGTACATACATTACATTACTTATCCTGTATTATACTCCAGAGCTGTGCTCACTATTCTGCTGGTGCAGTCACTGTGTACATACATTACATTACTTATCCTGTATTATACTCCAGAGCTGCACTCACTATTCTGCTGGAACAGTCACTGTGTACATACATTGCATTACTTATCCTGTATTATACTCCAGAGCTGCTCTCACTATTCTGCTGGTACAGTCACTGTGTACATACATTACATTACTTATCCTGTATTATACTCCAGAGCTGCGCTCATTATTCTGCTGGTGCAGTCACTGTGTAAATAC
Organism: Leptodactylus fuscus; assembly: GCF_031893055.1. NCBI lineage: Eukaryota > Metazoa > Chordata > Amphibia > Anura > Leptodactylidae > Leptodactylus > Leptodactylus fuscus. The sequence continues at coordinate 19,824,381 of NC_134268.1, forward strand.
ATTACTTATCCTGTATTATACTCCAGAGCTGCGCTCACTATTCTGCTGGTACAGTCACTGTGTACATATATTACATTACTTATCCTGCATTATACTCCAGAGCTGAGCTCACTATTCTGCTGGTACAGTCACTGTGTACATACATTACATTACTTATCCTGTATTATACTCCAGAGCTGCGCTCACTATTCTGCTGGTGCAGTCACTGTGTACATACATTAGTTATCCTGTGCTGATCCTGAGTTACATCCTGTATTATACTCTAGAGCTGCGCTCACTATTCTGCTGGTACAGTCACTGTGTACATACATTAGATTACTTATCCTGAATTATACTCCAGAGCTGCGCTCACTATTCTGCTGGTGCAGTCACTGTGTACATACATTACATTACTTGTCCTGTATTATACTCCAGAGCTGTACTCACTATTCTGCTGGTGCAATCACTGTGTAAATACATTACTTTACTTATCCTGTATTATACTCCAGAGCTGCGCTCACTATTCTGCTGGTACAGTCACTGTGTACATACATTACATTACTTATCCTGTATTATACTCCAGAGCTGCGCTCACTATTCTGCTGGTACAGTCACTGTGTACATACATTACATTACTTATCCTGTAGTGATCCTGAGTTACATCCTGAATTATACTCCAGAGCTGCGCTCACTATTCTGCTGGTGCAGTCACTGTGTACATACATTACATTACTTGTCCTGTATTATACTCCAGAGCTGTACTCACTATTCTGCTGGTGCAATCACTGTGTAAATACATTACTTTACTTATCCTGTATTATACTCCAGAGCTGCGCTCACTATTCTGCTGGTACAGTCACTGTGTACATACATTACATTACTTATCCTGTATTATACTCCAGAGCTGCGCTCACTATTCTGCTGGTACAGTCACTGTGTACATACATTACATTACTTATCCTGTAGTGATCCTGAGTTACATCCTGAATTATACTCCAGAGCTGCGCTCACTATTCTGCTGGTGCAGTCACTGTGTACATACATTACATTACTTATCCTGTACTGATCCTGAGTTACATCCTGTATTATACTCCAGAGCTGCACTCACTATTCTGCTGGTACAGTCACTGTGTACATACATTACATTACTTATCCTGTATTATACTCCAGAGCTGCACTCACTATTCTGCTGGTGCGGTCACTGTGTACATACATTACATTACTTATCCTGTATTATACTCCAGAGCTGCACTCACTATTCTGCTGGTGCGGTCACTGTGTACATACATTACATTACTTATCCTGTATTATACTCCAGAGCTGCGCTCACTATTCTGCTGGTGCAGTCACTGTGTACATACATTACATTACTTATCCTGTATTATACTCCAGAGCTGCGCTCACTATTCTGCTGGTGCAGTCACTGTGTACATACATTAGTTATCCTGTGCTGATCCTGAGTTACATCCTGTATTATACTCTAGAGCTGCGCTCACTATTCTGCTGGTACAGTCACTGTGTACATACATTAGATTACTTATCCTGAATTATACTCCAGAGCTGCGCTCACTATTCTGCTGGTGCAGTCACTGTGTACATACATTACATTACTTGTCCTGTATTATACTCCAGAGCTGTACTCACTATTCTGCTGGTGCAATCACTGTGTAAATACATTACTTTACTTATCCTGTATTATACTCCAGAGCTGCGCTCACTATTCTGCTGGTACAGTCACTGTGTACATACATTACATTACTTATCCTGTATTATACTCCAGAGCTGCGCTCACTATTCTGCTGGTACAGTCACTGTGTACATACATTACATTACTTATCCTGTAGTGATCCTGAGTTACATCCTGAATTATACTCCAGAGCTGCGCTCACTATTCTGCTGGTGCAGTCACTGTGTACATACATTACATTACTTGTCCTGTATTATACTCCAGAGCTGTACTCACTATTCTGCTGGTGCAATCACTGTGTAAATACATTACTTTACTTATCCTGTATTATACTCCAGAGCTGCGCTCACTATTCTGCTGGTACAGTCACTGTGTACATACATTACATTACTTATCCTGTATTATACTCCAGAGCTGCGCTCACTATTCTGCTGGTACAGTCACTGTGTACATACATTACATTACTTATCCTGTAGTGATCCTGAGTTACATCCTGAATTATACTCCAGAGCTGCGCTCACTATTCTGCTGGTGCAGTCACTGTGTACATACATTACATTACTTGTCCTGTATTATACTCCAGAGCTGTACTCACTATTCTGCTGGTGCAATCACTGTGTAAATACATTACTTTACTTATCCTGTATTATACTCCAGAGCTGCGCTCACTATTCTGCTGGTACAGTCACTGTGTACATACATTACATTACTTATCCTGTATTATACTCCAGAGCTGCGCTCACTATTCTGCTGGTACAGTCACTGTGTACATACATTACATTACTTATCCTGTAGTGATCCTGAGTTACATCCTGAATTATACTCCAGAGCTGCGCTCACTATTCTGCTGGTGCAGTCACTGTGTACATACATTACATTACTTATCCTGTACTGATCCTGAGTTACATCCTGTATTATACTCCAGAGCTGCACTCACTATTCTGCTGGTACAGTCACTGTGTACATACATTACATTACTTATCCTGTATTATACTCCAGAGCTGCACTCACTATTCTGCTGGTGCGGTCACTGTGTACATACATTACATTACTTATCCTGTATTATACTCCAGAGCTGCACTCACTATTCTGCTGGTGCGGTCAGTGTGTACATACATTACATTACTTATCCTGTATTATACTCCAGAGCTGCGCTCACTATTCTGCTGGTGCAGTCACTGTGTACATACATTACATTACTTATCCTGTATTATACTCCAGAGCTGCACTGACTATTCTGCTGGTACAGTCACTGTGTACATACATTACATTACTTATCCTGTATTATACTCCAGAGCTGCACTCACTATTCTGCTGGTACAGTCACTGTGTACATACATTACATTACTTATCCTGTATTATACTCCAGAGCTGCACTCACTATTCTGCTGGTGCGGTCACTGTGTACATACATTACATTACTTATCCTGTATTATACTCCAGAGCTGCACTCACTATTCTGCTGGTGCGGTCACTGTGTACATACATTACATTACTTATCCTGTATTATACTCCAGAGCTGCGCTCACTATTCTGCTGGTACAATCACTGTGCACATACATTACATTACTTATCCTGTATTATACTCCAGAGCTGCACTCACTATTCTGCTGGTGCAGTCGCTGTGTATATACATTACATTACTTATCCTGTATTATACTCCAGAGCTGCACTTACTATTCTGCTGGTACAGTCAGTGTGTACATACATTACATTAATTATCCTGTATTATACTCCAGAGCTGCGCTCACTATTCTGCTGGTACAGTCACTGTGTACATACATTACATTACTTATCCTGTATTATACTCCAGAGCTGCACTCACTATTCTGCTGGTACAGTCACTGTGTACATACATTACATTACTTATTCTGTATTATACTCCAGAGCTGCACTCACTATTCTGCTGGTGCGGTCACTGTGTACATACATTACATTACTTATCCTGTATTATACTCCAGAGCTGCGCTCACTATTCTGCTGGTACAATCACTGTGCACATACATTACATTACTTATCCTGTATTATACTCCAGAGCTGCACTGACTATTCTGCTGGTACAGTCACTGTGTACATACATTACATTACTTATCCTGTATTATACTCCAGAGCTGCACTCACTATTCTGCTGGTACAGTCACTGTGTACATACATTACATTACTTATCCTGTATTATACTCCAGAGCTGCACTCACTATTCTGCTGGTGCGGTCACTGTGTACATACATTACATTACTTATCCTGTATTATACTCCAGAGCTGCACTCACTATTCTGCTGGTGCGGTCACTGTGTACATACATTACATTACTTATCCTGTATTATACTCCAGAGCTGCGCTCACTATTCTGCTGGTACAATCACTGTGCACATACATTACATTACTTATCCTGTATTATACTCCAGAGCTGCACTCACTATTCTGCTGGTGCAGTCGCTGTGTATATACATTACATTACTTATCCTGTATTATACTCCAGAGCTGCACTTACTATTCTGCTGGTACAGTCACTGTGTACATACATTACATTAATTATCCTGTATTATACTCCAGAGCTGCGCTCACTATTCTGCTGGTACAGTCACTGTGTACATACATTACATTACTTATCCTGTATTATACTCCAGAGCTGCACTCACTATTCTGCTGGTACAGTCACTGTGTACATACATTACATTACTTATTCTGTATTATACTCCAGAGCTGCACTCACTATTCTGCTGGTGCGGTCACTGTGTACATACATTACATTACTTATCCTGTATTATACTCCAGAGCTGCGCTCACTATTCTGCTGGTACAATCACTGTGCACATACATTACATTACTTATCCTGTATTATACTCCAGAGCTGCGCTCACTATTCTGCTGGTGCAGTCACTGTGTACATACATTACATTACTTATCCTGTATTATACTCCAGAGCTGCGCTCACTATTCTGCTGGTGCAGTCACTGTGTACATACATTACTTATCCTGTATTATACTCCAGAGCTGCGCTCACTATTCTGCTGATTATTACCTATTGTGTTCTGATGCTATGTATCAGTAGATTTTGTGCGGTTGTTACCGAGGTCCAGTTTTCTAGCTCTGGATTCAGTCCCGTACTGGCCGCTCCCAGTTCTGTAGGCAGCAGTGGGGCTGTATATCCCAGAATCTGTCTGGCTCGTGCTGATCTGATCTGGATGGAGATGTGACAGATGTCTGCTCTTGTATAAACCTGCTGAGAAGTGTTTACATGGCTCCTCACACAAACATCAGCCTGTGACCAGGACGTCTGCCGCAGATGTTACTCTGGTGCATTGCTGGAGCACATGGATTTAAAGGGGTTATCCAGTTTCTAAAATTGATCCTTGGGATAGGCCATTAGGATTTTGCTCCAGGTATTGATTCTTTCCCTCGCTTCGCTCTCCTTACTGGACCCAGTAATCCTGTAATACATAATGTGGTTACATTTGGCGAGCCCCATCACTGCGAGTTCCCAGCACTGTAGAAAGAGGCAGCTATCGTTTTTGCAAACCGCAATACGGGGCAAGATATCGAATGGGAATGTTGGCAGCAGCAGAAGAAGACTGTTCTGATTCTATGAGCAGTAAACCTTATATAGAAGGACTGGTGTAGTTGACATGGCATCAAGTGGGGATAGAAAATCATATGGCTAATGAGGTCATAGGTATGATGACAGCAGATGAGGAGGAGGGTGCTGGTTATGGCGAGGAGCAGTGACCTGTTACAACGGTAGAGGAGGTTTATGCTACAGTCGTCATGTAGTAACGTGAGAGAGTTTAGAATACCCATCATACCCATCAGATCCTAGCCAAGATGGCGGCAGCAGAGGAGGAACGTGCTGATTCTGGGGAGTAACAGTGACTATAGAGGAGGACTATGTTGCAGCCGTCATGTCTTGAAGTTGTTGGGGTCACTGTAGTCAGATCCTAGGGAGTAATGTGATAGGATCATATCATAGGAGTGATGACAGCAGTAAGAGTGTGCTGGTCTTGTGGCAGACAGTGACCTATTCAGTTACGTGACTGTTTTGAGAATAGGCCTACATGTGACAAGTGGGAGGTTACAGAGTGATGTTAATACGGTATCCCAGCAGTGCAGAGTGTTTCAGGAGATACATATGAATATGATCCAGAGGACTGGTCTACTGGTGATATAGATATAGAGCAGGGCATGCTGGGAATTGTCTAAAAACATAATCGGTGCAATTACTTTCTGCAACCTCTTTCCTTCCCCTCTGCAGCATCTTCTATGAACCTGGATGACTTCATCAGCATGGACCCGCGGGTAGGTTACGGCACAGTGTACACTTTGGATGCTTTCACAGAACGTTTCGGTACACCTGTCTGACGTATCGCGCCGCTCCAGTTCACGAAGACAAGCCATAGTGAAGAACAAGTTTCCACTGTGCATTATTCATTGGAGACATTGTGAAGTTTCCGCTGCTCGGCTGATTCGTGCAGTCCGGTGCACAGGAGGGAACAATGAGGCATTGACTGTTCACACAGAGCACGGCCTGCCAAGACTTCATTTAAAGGGACATTACACCTAGAAACAAAAAGAGAAGCAAAACCTTTCTGGAAGCTCATCCTGGAGAGAGAACCGATTATATTCCCTCCTGGTCCTCTCCTTCATGAGCTAAAACGGGGAAGGTCTTAGCATGTCATCCAGCAGTACAACAATAAGCCCCGCCTCTTCCTTCTTTCTCCACATCCTGTTTCATTTGCACCAGCACTGAAGGGGTAGAGGAAGATGGAGAAAGGCTTTATATTTTTTTTAAAGGGGAAAATACTAAAGAAGGCAGCTACTGTGGTTAGATGGGGAGAGATAAACAAAGCACATATTTTGGAAATTTTTATTCCTTTTGATGTTCTTTGGCATTATTATTTGTTCTCCTCTGGTATGTTCTGTTATACTAGGGTGCCAGATATGCAATAAATGGTTCATTATATTGGGTTTCTCGGTGTCATTTATTTATATTCTTCTAAATAGGAGTAGTATTATAGTAGTTATATTCTTGTACATAGGAGGCAGTATTATAGTAGTTATATTCTTGTACATAGGAGTAATATTATAGTAGTTATATTCTTGTATATAGGAGTAGTATTATAGTAGTTATATTCTTGTACATTGGAGTAGTATTATAGTAGTTATATTCTTGTACATAGGAGCAGTATTATAGTAGTTATATTCTTGTACATAGGAGTAGTATTATAGTAGTTATATTCTTGTACATTGGAGTAGTATTATAGTAGTTATATTCTTGTACATAGGAGCAGTATTATAGTAGTTATATTCTTGTACATAGGAGGTAGTATTATAGTAGTTATATTCTTGTACATTGGAGGTAGTATTATAGTAGTTATATTCTTGTACATAGGAGTAGTATTATAGTAGTTATATTCTTGTACATAGGAGCAGTATTGTAGTTATATTCTTGTACATAGGAGCAGTATTGTAGTTATATTCTTGAACATAGGAGCAGTATTATAGTAGTTATATTCTTGTACATAGGAGCAGTATTGTAGTTATATTCTTGTACATTGGAGGTAGTATTATAGTAGTTATATTCTTGTACATAGGAGTAGTATTATAGTAGTTATATTCTTGTACATAGGAGCAGTATTGTAGTTATATTCTTGTACATAGGAGCAGTATTGTAGTTATATTCTTGTACATAGGAGCAGTATTATAGTAGTTATATTCTTGTACATAGGAACAGTATTATAGTAGTTATATTCTTGTACATAGAAGGTAGTATTATAATAGTTATATTCTTGTACATAGGAGTAGTATTATAGTAGTTATATTCTTGTACATAGGAGTAGTATTATAGTAGTTATTCTTGCACATAGGAGGTAGTATTATAGTAGTTATATTTTTGTACATAGGAGGTAGTATTATAGTAGATATATTCTTGTACATAGGAGCAGTATTATAGTAGTTATATTCTTGTACATTGGAGTAGTATTATAGTAGTTATATTCTTGTACATAGGAGCAGTATTATAGTAGTTATATTCTTGTACATAGGAGGTAGTATTATAGTAGTTATATTCTTGTACATTGGAGGTAGTATTATAGTAGTTATATTCTTGTACATAGGAGTAGTATTATAGTAGTTATTCTTGCACATAGGAGGTAGTATTATAGTAGTTATATTTTTGTACATAGGAGGTAGTATTATAGTAGATATATTCTTGTACATAGGAGCAGTATTATAGTAGTTATATTCTTGTACATTGGAGTAGTATTATAGTAGTTATATTCTTGTACATAGGAGCAGTATTATAGTAGTTATATTCTTGTACATAGGAGGTAGTATTATAGTAGTTATATTCTTGTACATTGGAGGTAGTATTATAGTAGTTATATTCTTGTACATAGGAGTAGTATTATAGTAGTTATATTCTTGTACATAGGAGCAGTATTATAGTAGTTATATTCTTGTACATAGGAGCAGTATTGTAGTTATATTCTTGTACATAGGAGCAGTATTGTAGTTATATTCTTGTACATAGGAGCAGTATTGTAGTTATATTCTTGTACATAGGAACAGTATTATAGTAGTTATATTCTTGTACATAGAAGGTAGTATTATAATAGTTATATTCTTGTACATAGGAGTAGTATTATAGTAGTTATATTCTTGTACATAGGAGTAGTATTATAGTAGTTATTCTTGCACATAGGAGGTAGTATTATAGTAGTTATATTTTTGTACATAGGAGGTAGTATTATAGTAGATATATTCTTGTACATAGGAGCAGTATTATAGTAGTTATATTCTTGTACATAGGAGCAGTATTATAGTAGTTATATTCTTGTACATAGGAGTAGTATTATAGTAGTTATATTCTTGTACATAGGAGTAGTATTATAGTAGTTATATTCTTGTACATAGGAGCAGTATTATAGTAGTTACTACCTCCTATGTACAAGAATATAACTACTATAATACTGCTCCTATGTACAAGAATATAACTACTATAATACAACTCCTATGTACAAGAATATAACTACTATAATACTGCTCCTATGTACAAGAATATAACTACTATAATACTGCTCCTATGTACAAGAATATATCTACTATAATACTACCTCCTATGTACAAAAATATAACTACTATAATACTACCTCCTATGTGCAAGAATATAACTACTATAATACTACTCCTATGTACAAGAATATAACTACTATAATACTACTCCTATGTACAAGAATATAACTATTATAATACTACCTTCTATGTACAAGAATATAACTACTATAATACTGTTCCTATGTACAAGAATATAACTACTATAATACTACCTATGTACAAGAATATAACTACTATAATACTACCTCCTATGTACAAGAATATATTATAGTAGTTATATTCTTGTACATAGGAGTAGTATTATAGTAGTTATATTCTTGTACATAGGAGTAGTATTATAATAGTTATATTCTTGTACATAGGAGTAGTATTATAGTAGTTATATTCTTGTACATAGGAGCAGTATTATAGTAGTTATATTCTTGTACATAGGAGTAGTATTATAGTAGTTATATTCTTGTACATAGGAGGTAGTATTATAGTAGTTATATTCTTGTACATAGGAGTAGTATTATAGTAGTTATATTCTTGTACATAGGAGTAATATTATAGTAGTTATATTCTTGTACATAGGAGTAGTATTATAGTAGTTATATTCTTGTACATTGGAGTAGTATTATAGTAGTTATATTCTTGTACATAGGAGCAGTATTATAGTAGTTATATTCTTGTACATAGGAGGTAGTATTATAGTAGTTATATTCTTGTACATTGGAGTAGTATTATAGTAGTTATATTCTTGTACATTGGAGGTAGTATTATAGTAGTTATATTCTTGTACATAGGAGTAGTATTATAGTAGTTATATTCTTGTACATAGGAGCAGTATTGTAGTTATATTCTTGTACATAGGAGCAGTATTGTAGTTATATTCTTGTACATAGGAGCAGTATTGTAGTTATATTCTTGTACATAGGAGCAGTATTATAGTAGTTATATTCTTGTACATAGGAGCAGTATTATAGTAGTTATATTCTTGTACATAGGAGCAGTATTATAGTAGTTATATTCTTGTACATAGGTAGTATTATAGTAGTTATATTCTTGTACGTAGGAGCAGTATTATAGTAGTTATATTCTTGTACATAGGAGGTAGTATTATAGTAGTTATATTCTTGTACATAGGAGTAGTATTATAGTAGTTATATTCTTGTACATAGGAGCAGTATTATAGTAGTTATATTCTTGTACATAGGAGTAGTAGTATAGTAGTTATATTCTTGTACATAGGAGCAGTATTATAGTAGTTATATTCTTGTACATAGGAGTAGTAGTATAGTAGTTATATTCTTGTACATAGGAGCAGTATTATAGTAGTTATATTCTTGTACATAGGAGTAGTATTATAGTAGTTATATTCTTGTACATAGGAGTAGTATCATAGTAGTTATATTTTTGTACATAGGAGGCAGTATTATAGTAGTTATATTCTTGTACATAGGAGGCAGTATTATAGTAGTTATATTCTTGTACATAGGAGGTAGTATTATAGTAGTTATATTCTTGTACATAGGAGTAGTATTATAGTAGTTATATTCTTGTACATAGGAGTAGTATTATAGTAGTTATATTCTTGTACATAGGAGTATTATTATAATAGTTATATTCTCGTACATAGGAGCAGTATTATAGTAGTTATATTTTTGTACATAAGTGGCAGTATTGTAATAGCTATATGAAATCTTTGTATCCTGAGGCTTGATGGAAGATATGTATCAACATGAATTTCTTTTAAACCTTTTTACCGTACAACTTGACTGTAACATTGCGGTAAATATGAGCCGGGCCTGGAGTTACTCAGTAAATGATCCTCTTATGGTTTTCTTTGATGGGAGCATGTCGTCTTTTAGTATTCGGTAACATGATGTTCATCAGTTCTGAGAATTCCCAGGTGTTACGTCGCTGCCAGGTCTCACAAGAGCTCTCAAGACGTAATCCATCTAATGTAGAAGCCGCTCTCCAGGTTCTGGCTCCAATTCTTCCATCCAGGGCTAAATGGATTATTTGTTGTAGCTTTTCCTGAAGTGTGAACACTTGCCAAAGACTCTTTGTACATGACCATCGCACAATGCAGAATACACACTGATACCAGTCCTTACTTCTGTGTACAAGGAAGAATCGCAACGTTTATTTTTCTTCTTAAAGGGTTTGACCGTGGATCATTTTCAAAGGAACAAAACCATCATTTCTGGAAATGTCTGAAATACTGAATAAATAGTGAGAAGGAAGGAGGTAGACGGTACCAAGGATGTGTCTGGCAATGCTGTATTTCTTTGTGTGTATCAGCGGCACACAGCCTGAGGCCTGACAACCCATACTGACTATCCTTGCCTTCTCTGCAGTAACACAAATATGCCAGTATTAGAAAATTCAGTGTGGTCCCTTACTGCAAATCATCATGGTCCAGAATTTCTCTCTTGTTCTTTATTTTATACTATATTTTTCAGATGATAAGGCGCACCTACATTTTCTGATCTCAGAGGACAAATTGTTCTTCATAACGGTGCCATTTATTGTCCCATAAGGCGGGCGTTTTATGTAATGTGTTTGTAGGGGGCTTGAATCTGCAGTCGTTTGATTGCAAGTCCCTTAGACTGTATTGCAGTCTATGCGAGATTTTCTACATTACTATTCCTCAATAGTAATGTTCCTAGGATAGGTCTGGACGCCTTCATAAGGCTCCTGGCTGTGATCGGAACAGATTAGCTCCAGTGATATGATCGTGTGGGACCCAGCTTGTAGCGTAAAAGGTACAGCTGTAATAGTACGACGGATTTCGGGGAAGGGGTTAAAGAGGTTTTCTGTATCCTAAGGACAGGTCACCCATGTCAGATCAATGGAGCTCTGACACCAGTCACCCTCACCAATTGTCTAATCTCCGAAGTTTATACACAGAGAATGGGGCAGGAAGCAGACAGCTCTTTCCTCTGTGTACCGGCCAGGCTAGATTTCTGCTAATCAACTTCTATTCACCGGAATGGAAGCTAAGCTGCAGTACCTGTTCTGGCCACTATGCAAAGAACAGAGCTGTTTGCTTCCTGCTCTATTCTTTGTGTATCAGCTGTCCAGAACATTTCCTACACATTTGATATTGAAGACCAATCCTAATGATCAATAGCATGTACAACACAGTAGGAAGGGGTTAAACTCACTTGTGCTACAAAAAGTCTCCAAGTCTCAGGTATTCGATTCTTTGTAGTCCCTATGTCTACCCTTGCATAGTCACATCTCCAATCCGTACCATTCACCCCAAGAAGAATTGCCCCATTGATATTGGTCCGCACTGTACTCAGCTATTATTTCATTTTTTTGTGCCTCGTTCTTTTTGACTTTCTGAATGACCGAAGGGACACCGTCATCAGGATGTTTTTATTTTTTGTGCCAAATGTGTATTGTGTGATTTCTCAAGTGGTTCCCTTATAATAGAAGACAGTCGCAGCCCAAAATCGCTGATCAGCTCTTCTGGATTCATCCAGGTATCGGACATTATACAGGGGACAGTGATGGCAGTGGAGGGGAACGTCTACGGTATAGCAGCCATGCCTGAAGTACTAGCGCTGCTCTTCTCCCTACAAAGTGATTAGGAGTAGAGCTGTAGTACTCAGTCTCTCACTGTTGTTCTCTGTTATCAGCATATTGTATATATACAGCAGTCACTCACTGTTGTTCTCTGTCACTTTTTACCTTTCTATATGCCGGTATCAGGTCGTACACTTTACTACATAATCCTACATGGGCAGCTACAGGGGAGCGGTTATCTATACCATCCAATCAGATTAGTACTTTCATTTTCAGCGGGGCCTTGCTTTGGGCAACTGTGTCATTTTGCATTTCCACCTCTTTAGATAAATCATCCCCCATTAGATTTTATGCTTTTTGGGGCCCATATCTCCTGTAGACGGGAGTCACTGCTAGTTGATCCTTGACGTCGGTTGATCCTTTGGAGCCACTTTCCTTTCTCTAGTAAATGTGACCAGGTATATAAAAGCACATGTAGTACACATCCCCCGCCTCCACGAGCCATGATGACTGATGGGGGTTTCGGCAGCTTTGTGGCTATCTTCATGTTGATTCTGGCAGACAGCGCCCGTTCCGCTACACGTTGCCTAATTCTGGTGAGAAGGAACATTAGAATTTGCAGATTATTTTATGAAATCAGCCGTAGATCAGCAGCTCCATGAAATACTGAGTTTATGGAATAAGACCATGACACATACCACTGATAATATGTCCCTGTCCAGGTTGTCATACTCCCGACCGCGTAAATAGAAACTTGGAGAGGCCGGACTGATAGACTTGTGCTGATCATCCAGCAGGAATGAAGCTGCGATCGTGGGAACCGGCCCACCCTACCATAAATGTAATCTGCTGGGGAATTAGGGAGATGACCGAAGCAATGTCCTTCATGAGCCAAGCCTGTTTCATCATTGAAGGACTGTGAACTCTGCATCTGCTTCAAAAAAACAAGATGTAGCAGAGCTGAGTTTGTTATTTGGCACGGATCAAGCGTTACATGCCAAATATGTCTTAGTCCAAGACTGTACCCCAATGCCTGCAGGCGGTATATGGATGGCCGGTGAACTGGATGGCGATGAAGAGTTGTACGGTAAGAAATGTGACCAGGTCAGACTGCAGCAAGGTGGAACGACAAATCAGGCGACCATTATCAGGTTGCCACCATTTCAGGTATTGGTCAAATATCAAGGTCTCAGAGGTGTGGGCCCCAATCCAACATCTGTACCAGGCCCCCAAATTATCCTACTAATATTATAAAGGTGAAGGTTTGTGTGTTTGGATGTTTGTGTATTTGGTGTTTGTTCCTCAATCACACCTACACGGGCGAACGGATTTGTCTCAAAATGCGCATATACATACCTTGGGTCCCGGACTGAACGATAGGCTACATGGACTTCCCGTACACCACCCCAATTCACTCCCGTGCCAGGTGCTTCTCACGGCTCAATTCGCTGCAGGACCTGGCACGCTGTAGGACCTGGGATGACGTCATCCCAGCCCTTTCAGCAGCTCACCTGATTGGATGCCGCTTCTCTATGTGGGCGGAGTTATCGTCCGGCCGCCGTCCACACCAACATGGCATCTCTGAGAGGTCCGGAGCGTCCTGCACAAGGGCCTCTACTCAGGGGCAGCGACAAGTCCATACGCTGCCCCACCTGTGTGACCTCACCACGAGACCGCAGTACTCTGCTGCGGCCGGACAGGGGGTCGCCTGCGCCGCGCTCTGGAATGCTGCGTTCGGCCAGCTGTCCCACAGCATCTGCCATCTCTGGACGCTACAAGTCGGAACATCGGTGCACGGGAAGCCCAGGGTGTGGTGAGGACGGGGCCACAGGTTGGTGGGGGAAAGGGGGGTGGCGGGCGCCAGAAGGGAGAGGAGGTAAACAGTTCCAGCGGGCCACAGGGTGGGCCCCGAGGGTCCATGGACCCACAGGTGGAGGAAGGGCCCGCTGCAGACACAAGGCAAAGGAACAAGATCCAGGTGGGTCCCGCAGGGGGTTGGGGTTCCGCGGATGAAGTGGCGGGTAAAAGCTAGTACTGTATAATTTATAGTATTAGTCTCCTCAATTTGATAAGACCTCTTATGGGCCCCCTAAGGTCCTGGACCAGATGTGACTTAAAGCAGTGCCCTAACTGAAACCCTATGGGCAAACTGTGAATGGGGCCCTCTATCCATGGAATCATACCTACTAGAGATGAGCGAACACTAAAATGTTCGAGATTCGAAATTCGATTCGAACAGCCGCTCACTGTTCGAGTGTTCGAATGGGTTTCGAACCCCATTATAGTCTATGGGGAACATAAACTCGTTAAGGGGGAAACCCAAATTCGTGTCTGGAGGGTCACCAAGTCCACTATGACACCCCAGGAAATGATACCAACACCCTGGAATGACACTGGGACAGCAGGGGAAGCATGTCTGGGGGCATAAAAGTCACTTTATTTCATGGAAATCCCTGTCAGTTTGCGATTTTCGCAAGCTAACTTTTCCCCATAGAAATGCAATGGCCAGTGCTGATTGGCCAGAGTACGGAACTCGACCAATCAGCGCTGGCTCTGCTGGAGGAGGCGGAGTCTAAGATCGCTCCACACCAGTCTCCATTCAGGTCCGACCTTAGACTCCGCCTCCTCCGGCAGAGCCAGCGCTGATTGGCCGAAGGCTGGCCAATGCATTCCTATGCGAATGCAGAGACTTAGCAGTGCTGAGTCAGTTTTGCTCAACTACACATCTGATGCACACTCGGCACTGCTACATCAGATGTAGCAATCTGATGTAGCAGAGCCGAGGGTGCACTAGAACCCCTGTGCAAACTCAGTTCACGCTAATAGAATGCATTGGCCAGCGCTGATTGGCCAATGCATTCTATTAGCCCGATGAAGTAGAGCTGAATGTGTGTGTTAAGCACACACATTCAGCACTGCTTCATCACGCCAATACAATGCATTAGCCAGTGCTGATTGGCCAGAGTACGGAATTCGGCCAATCAGCGCTGGCTCTGCTGGAGGAGGCGGAGTCTAAGGTCGGACCTGAATGGAGACTGGTGTGGAGCGATCTTAGACTCCGCCTCCTCCAGCAGAGCCAGCGCTGATTGGCCGAATTCCGTACTCTGGCCAATCAGCGCTGGCCAATGCATTCTATTAGCTTGATGAAGCAGAGTGTGCACAAGGGTTCAAGCGCACCCTCGGCTCTGATGTAGCAGAGCCGAGGGTGCACAAGGGTTCAAGTGCACCCTCGGCTCTCCTACATCAGAGCCGAGGGTGCGCTTGAACCCTTGTGCAGCCTCGGCTCTGCTACATCAGAGCCGAGGGTGCGCTTGAACCCTTGTGCACACTCTGCTTCATCAAGCTAATAGAATGCATTGGCCAGCACTGATTGGCCAGAGTACGGAATTCGGCCAATCAGCGCTGGCCAATGCATCCCTATGGGAAAAAGTTTATCTCACAAAAATCACAATTACACACCCGATAGAGCCCCAAAAAGTTATTTTTAATAACATTCCCCCCTAAATAAAGGTTATCCCTAGCTATCCCTGCCTGTACAGCTATCCCTGTCTCATAGTCACAAAGTTCACATTCTCATATGACCCGGATTTGAAATCCACTATTCGTCTAAAATGGAGGTCACCTGATTTCGGCAGCCAATGACTTTTTCCAATTTTTTTCAATGCCCCCAGTGTCGTAGTTCCTGTCCCACC
Organism: Leptodactylus fuscus; assembly: GCF_031893055.1. Taxonomy (NCBI): domain Eukaryota; kingdom Metazoa; phylum Chordata; class Amphibia; order Anura; family Leptodactylidae; genus Leptodactylus; species Leptodactylus fuscus. The sequence continues at coordinate 19,840,368 of NC_134268.1, forward strand.
TCCCCTGCGCTGTTATTGGTGCAAAAAAGGCGCCAGGGAAGGTGGGAGGGGAATCGAATTTTGGCGCACTTTACCACGCGGTGTTCGATTCGATTCGAACATGGCGAACACCCTGATATCCGATCGAACATGTGTTCGATAGAACACTGTTCGCTCATCTCTAATACCTACCCATAGAATACAGGTGACATCTCATTTCGGCTATACGGTGAATGCCATGAAAACGAAACCTGCAAGAAAGTTGCACAAACTCAGTTTTTCTCCAATTCTACCTCACTCTGAATGTTTGTTCCGGCTTCCCAGTCCATCCTACAGAATATTAAATGGTACCATTATGAAGTACAATTTGTCCAACAAAAATTAAGCCCTCATATGGCTTTGTGAATTGGGAAGGCGCAGAATCAAAACCAAAAAATGCCTGCCGCGGGAAGGGGTTAAAGGGGTATTCCAGTTTTTTTTGCTATCGATGACCTATTTTGATGATAATGGGGTCCGACACCCCGGCCCTCTGCTGATCAGCTCTTTACAGGGAGCGCAACACTTTTGCACCACTTACATCGCATTAGTCTGTTTTATAGCGGCCGTGCAAGAAATATCCCGATCTGTCCCTCTGCTTAGTCTCCTGAATTGGGTCTTGTGAAATTTCCCAACGCGTTTTTTGCTGGATTATCAGAGTTTCTGGATTATTGTATTCCAGACATCTGCGGAGGTGTTCAGAAATGGGGCCATATTGGATTTACGGTAATAATCCTATAATGTTACTATAAATCTTATATCAATTTTTCTGGACTGTTTTTGGGATTTGCAGCCTAATCCGATTTTCTTCGGTAAAAATTGATCCTCGGAGAGACTCGAGGTCTTGTGAAATCTTGATTTACGCAGCGCTCAGTTTTTAATGGAGCGGGTCGGTTAGCCAAAATCCTTAATGGGAACTTTGGGATGTATTGGATCCGCCCTATCCATTATAGACAGGACACGACCTCTACGGAGCGGAAAACAGAAATTGTGTCAGGTGTGAAAGATTTTCTTCGTCAATGCGGGTTCAGAGGTGACATTAGCAGGGGAAATACCAAAATATCTGCACTAGGGGGAGGAGTGAAGACCGAAAGAGCGGAGGATTTTGCAAGAATTTTATAGGGTTTTAGCAAATCTTTGCAATAATTAGGAGTGGTCAGCAGAATAAAAAAAAAAGCAGCCCCTCCTAAGGTTAAGTGCACTGGATACTCAGGAGTTAATCGGCCATTTTTGTGTTGCTGTACACAGGGGGTACTTACTTTTTTTTTCGGCTCGGATTCTAGCCATAGATGAGGAAACTAGATTGTAGAAGAAGAGCACCGTCAGCTCTGTAGGTTAGTGAGTGGCCGGTCGGGTACAACGGGCAGTCCCTTGTTTTACCTTCTGTATGCTGAACATGTCCAGTACTGAACCAGTCAGGAAACTTAGGTGTTCGCGAAAAAGTAGGACTAGGTCATGGGGGTCACCCCAGATGGTGGAAAGGTCTGAGGACTGAGCAGGGGGTGAAGAACAAAGCCTCTCCTGCCCCGTACAGGTGGTACCTGCTAGTGTAAGTGACCGTGCCTCCACTGTCTCTTGTGTCTTCATTCACGCCTAACATCAAGGACACCCCAAAACACCACCACATGGGGGACCCCACACCACCCCCTCATCACTGTGCCGCCTCTGGGCCTGAAAGAGGGTTTGTCACCAAAACCCATCGTGGCCTACTCATAACTGTACCATTGTCACATCTGGGCCGCGGGGTGTAGCAATTATCTCAATGGCTCCTGTCCATGGTGGAATATAAAGTATTAGGCAGCAAGTTATATTGGAAGCAGGAAAATGGGCAAGCATAATGTTGTGATGGCCAGACAATTGGGTCAGTGCATCTCCATATGGGTCTTCTTGGATTTTCATGGTATGCAGAGGTTAAAACCTTCCGAAATTAGCCCAAGGAGGGAAAGTGGTAAAACAACAACAGGGCACCAAAATCTCATAGTTGAATGCAAAGTAAAGGCTAGCCCATCTGGTCTGATCACACAGAATAACTCACAGAACTTAAAGAGAACCTTTCACCAGCTCCAGATCTTTTCATTTTTTAGTAGACACTGCTCCGCTGATTCCAGTACGGTTAGAATTTTCTCTCTAGCTCCTATTGTTCCCAGTGCAGTTAGTTTTGGTGCCTGATATTGTATCTAGACTCCCTAATGTCACATGTGTGGTGTCAGGCAGGAGCAGAGAAGGGGGCGTGACTCAGAGCTCCAATCAGAGTTGGACAGTGTCAGAACTCAATCCCACCCCCTGGCTGCTCTTGTCTGACACCACCCACTTGACCTTAGGGAGTCAACCAGATTAGCAGCACTGATAGCTCAGGAATGGTGGGGGCTAGAGAGAAAATTCCAACTGTTGTGGAATCAGTGGAGCAGTGACTATTAAGGAAAGCAAAGAGATCAAGTTGGTGGAGGTGGTGAAGGTCCTCTTTAAAGAATCTTCTGCTTGATGCCAGATTGTATGCCTTGTCGAGTTCACACCTCTACAGGTCGGAGTTGTTTTATCAGCACAGATGGTTTTAATCTTATGGCTGATCGGTGTATGTTGCACACCAACGGGGCCTGTCCCATTATCGGCAGCAGGTGAGAACAGATCTGCACCTTGGGACTTTCTGGACATGATACCGCTGGTTGTCAGACATTGCTGGCTGCTTTGTGCTCACAGTAATTGCAGTTTCTTGGCTGTGGTATAATTGTCGGCGCAGCGTCCAGGTCCTGCGGTGTCGCGTCATCCTACACAGCTGGGACACACAACATTCCCTGCTCACATCTGGGCTGTATAATAACAGTTTAGTGGTCTGAGTGTGAACTTCAGTGTACGGAACAATAAATAAATCTGTGTATGGGAAAGTTGGGTGACAAATAACATGTCCGCTGAGACTTTAGAGTCTAGGAAAGGTGAGTGATAATCACTATAATGGCAGCCATGATGGTTGTCACCCAGCTTTTCCAGAAACTGCCTAAATAAAGAGGGTTTTTTTAAAAGTTTGACCGAAACCTGATGCCCCTACTAGATGGTAGGAGTTCTTAGCCAGTGCCATATATGTATGGAGCTCCGGCATAAAGCCCAGGACCATGCGCTATATATATATATATATATATATATATATATATATATATATATATATATGTATATACAGCACTTGGTCATTCAGTGGTTAATGACCAGCCCACCCCCTAATGACCCAACTATTTTGTGCGTTTTTACGTCACATAAAGTTTTTCTTATTCCGTCAATGTGACTAGATGGGGTCTTCTTTTTTGCAGGACCGCTTGTAGTGTTTGATGGCACCATTTCGGCTCCATATATCTCATTGATTCACTTTTATTAACTCAAACAGCAATTCCGCCATTGCCTTTTTATGTCGTTCACCGTGCGTCCTAAATAACCTGATAAGTTTATTTCCTCCAGCGTTTCAATGATAGCGTTGTGTCTAGACAGTGGTGAAAACAGGAAACGTATATGATTATATTAGAGGCTACCGCTGTAAACCATGACTACATCCACTGCTAGGAGCGGGACGGTGTGCCAAGATTACTGAGATGTGAAAGGCAGTCACAAGTACGTAGACCGTACCCCATAATTATACAAGGACTATAACACCCATCATCGATTGTATTTACAGCATACAAAACAAGAAAAGTCCCTTCATACTAGGTTCACACTAGCGCCACGGTCTCCATGGTCTGGGTCCTCCGGGGCATCAGAGAGCCGGACCTCTAAAACAGTGACACCGAGAGACCCCATTGACTATACAGGCATTGTAAAGTAGATGGGATTCGAGTGAATCCTATTCACACTTTATTGAAAAATATGCACAGTGGAGACATGGCGATTTCCAAAATCGTTGCGGTTTTGGAAATCGCAGCCTGTCAATTATACAGGATTAGGCAGGCAGGTATGGATGATTGGAAATAACAGTTACGCGCTCATTTTTCAACGAAACTCAAATTTTATTTTTTCAGTGTGTAGATTGGATGTTGCCATTACAAAAATCAAAGAAAAACAAAAGAAAAAAGAAATTAAAACATTGATGTCGAGGGCTGGCTTCAACTGCTTGACGCAACCTTTCATATGCTTTACGGGGTCCGTACCGTTCGGTCACCTCCTCGCGCAGTTCTGGGTCTCAAAGAACCTGTTCGTTGACAGTGATTCACCCACTTCATTATCGTGTCAAACTTCGGAACACGACCATGACGGCCAACGTTGAGATGATTCCGGAAACGTCTCTGTTTGAATGACAGAACGGCCCGTTTTACACGAACACACGATGCTCTATCAACCATGACTCCATTGTTACTGAAATGGTGGCTCCTGACAAGCAGATACCCCCGCTCTTTATCCGCCAAGGTTATCCCCACCGTGCGTGGCGCCCCGTTCAAATCATCCATACCTCCCTGCCTAACCCTGTACCTACAGAAACACTGGAGGTTTTCCTATACAGTGTTGGCCAAAAGTATTGGCACCCCTGCAATTCTGTCAGATAATACTCAGTTTCTTCCAGAAAATGATTGCAATCACAAATTCTTTGGTATTATCTTCATTTAATTTGTCTTTAATGGAAAACCACAAAAAAAATTGTCAGAAAGCCAAATTGGATATAATTCCACAGCAAACATAAAAAAGGGGGTGGACAAAAGTATTGGCACTGTTTGAAAAATCATGTGATGCTTCTCTAATTTGTGTAATTAACAGCACCTGTTACTTACCTGAGGCACCTAACAGGTGGTGGCAATAACTAAATAATACTTGCAGCCAGTTGAAATGGATTAAAGTTGACTCCACCTCTGTCCTGTGTCCTTGTGTGTACCACATTGAGCATGGAGAAAAGAAAGAAGACCAAAGAACTGTCTGAGGACTTGAGAAGCAAAATTGTGAGGAAGCATGAGCAATCTCAAGGCTACAAGTCCATCTCCAAAGACCTGAATGTTCCTGTGTCTACCGTGCGCAGTGTCATCAAGAAGTGTAAAGCCCATGGCACTGTGGCTAACCTCCCTAGATGTGGACAGAAAAGAAAAATTGACGAGAGATTTCACCGCAAGATTGTGCGGATGGCGGATAAAGAACCTCGACTAACATCCAAACAAGTCCAAGCTGCCCTGCAGTCCGAGGGTACAACAGTGTCACCCCGTACTATCCAGTGTCAGCGTCTGAATGAGAAGGGACTGTATGGTAGGAGACCCAGGAAGACCCCACTTCTTACCCAGAGACATAAGCCAGGCTGGAGTTTGCCAAAACTTACCTGAGAAAGCCAAAACCGTTCTGGAAGAATGTTCTCTGGTCAGAGGAGACAAAAGTAGGAAAAGGCCTCAACATAGAGTTTACAGGGAAAAAGAGAGGCCTTCAAAGAAAAGAAGACGCCCCCTACAGTCAGACATGGCGGAGGGTCCCTGATGGTTTGGGGTTGCTTTGCTGCCTCTGGCCCTGGACTGCTTGACCGTGTGCATGGCATTATGAAGTCTGAAGACGACCAACACATTGTGCAGCATCATGTAGGGCCCAGTGTGAGAAAGCGGGGTCTCCCTCAGAGGTCAGGGCTCTTCCAGCAGGACAAGGACCCAAAACACACTTCAGGTCAGCACTAGAAAATGGTGGTGAGAGAAAGCCCTGGAGACTTGTAAAGTGGCAGCAATGAGTCCAGCCCTGAATCCCATAGGACACCTGTGGGGGAGGGGGAGAGATCTCTTGGTGGCAGTTTGGAGAAGGCCCCCTTCACATCTCAGGGGGGATAGCGAGCAGTTTGCCAAAGAAGAAGGGTCTAAGATTGCAGCAGAGCCTTGTAAGAAACTCATTGCTGGTTAGCGGAAGCGGTTGTGCGCAGTTATTGTGTCTAAAGGTTGTGCTACCAAGTATTAGGCTGAGGGCGCCAATACTTCTGTCCGGACCATTTATGGAGTTTTGTGTAAAATGATCAATGATGTGACATTTTTTCATTGCAAGCAAAATAAACGAAGATATTACCAGTGGAAGACACTGAGTATTATCTGACAGAATTGCAGGGGCGCCAATACTTTTGCCCAACACTGTATGTATATTGGAAGCAGAGGAAAATTCTGAAGACTTTCTGAGAATAGCGCTGCTGGAAAATCCACAATGATTTTTTTGTTGTGGATCGCTACTTGGGACCTTAGCCTTAAAGGGATATCCAAGACCCAAAATTAATCTTTAGGGCGTGTCCTTACAATAGATCATTAATTTGAGACACCCCCTTGGATCTCCAATTAACGATCCATGTTTAGGTCAGTCATTTTTTTGTTTGTATGGACTATGTATGAATTTATGGACCACGGTCAACCATGGCCTCGGGGGACAAGCTTCTTTTCAGTGGTTCAGTATCCAGTCCTGGTGGTCTGGGGGCTCTGGGTCCTCTCCCTTTTAGTCTACAGTACATCATATGTTTTCCAGGATACAAATTCATCTTTTATACTTTCCTGAGTCTTCAGTCCTGTACTGTCCTATGTTACGTACTTGGTAGTCACTGGTAATCCAGTGGTTACCGACCTTTCCCCGATTTACAGGATTTTTCGAGGACTTACTGGTTTAGAGAGGACCACTGCAAGTATAACCCTACGGATACAGTAGTGATTCTCGAAGACAACGCTCAAGGACTACAATTCAATGTATGTATTCATGTGATGTGCACTTTTATTTGCATTGTAATCTTTGTTGTTGTCGCCGTTCACACAGGACACACTAATAACAGGTTATTTGGGCATCATCCTTTTGGAAAGTGGTTGTTACAAGGACAACTCCAAAAATGTCTTCCCTCCGAAATATGCCACCATCACCTTTGAGCCATGTTATTGATACGCGGAAAGAACCACAGCAATTCAGATATAAAGTGCAGGGAGACCACATAAGGTTACAGAAAGGGGGCGCCACTGAGAAAAGTCAGCATCGCCCTGCTGAGTCCAAACCTCCTCTAGTATTAACATCAGCACATAAACTGTGGCCCATCTGGATCTTCATGGCCGAGCAGCTCCATGGTAGCCTTAGAAGTTTCCTGTGGGAACACTTGACTGCCCGCACCAAGCCCTAATCTCAACCCCATCCAACACCCAAGGGATGAACTACAAAGGAGATGACGATATTACCCAGCATCAGTGTCTGACCTCACTACTGCGTCTGGATGAATGGGCACAAATTCTCATAGACGCCTCCAACAAATCTTATGGATTTAGAATGGGAGGTCATACAAGCCCCTGTCAGTGTAATGTGTCCCCATATAGTGTACAGCCCGTATATCACGCCGTGTTACAGAAACCATCTCAGAGAATGACAGGAATCCTTGTAAACATGTCATGTTTTATTGCAGTGTATGAGTTCATACAGTAAAAATTTCACAGGTCATGGCGGGTGAACAGCATTATGGTCCGTCTCATTCTCGTACGTCCAGCAGTCCGCGCTCCGTTCTCTGCAGTGTCGCGGACGTATCCCACAGGAATAAGGTCTAGTAGATATCATGAAGCCGTATCTCTTGGCGGTTTAAAAACAAAAGCAAACATAGCAATGATCCGATAAATATATTCATGTACAGTCCCACAATATGGCCGATCCTGGGGAGAAACCTTCTGAAAAGGTGCAAAAAATAGTCGGTTTTAGACTGGAAGGAACCACTGGCACATAGAGAAGGGGAGGGCCAGAGCAAAATATAATATGGGGCGCACCACTACGGTTAAGGTCATATCTGTGCTGGGCTTTCCGTCATTCAGGCCCATCAGGGGACCCGAACGATAGCACGGTCATGTGACATCACTTCCTGAGAAGAACAAAGCCATGTTTTCTAATTCTGGATAACCCCAAAACGGTGGTTTAGTGCCGACACCCCCTTAGGGTACATTAAAGAGTAGTCGCCCCATATTTTGGTGCCAGATTTTGCCCCCTCCATTCCGAACAGATTGTTTCCCTAAATTTACTCCCCCATACTACTAACACCATAGGTCCTCTTATAAGGGGAATCTTGCTTTGGTACTGGTTACCCACCAGAGCCGGACCCTCACAGAAGCCTATGGAGTCACCTTCTTCTATGTACAAGCCTCAGGACAAAAAAAAAAATAAAAAATCCATATAAATAAAAATAATAATTGGTAGACATTCTGCATTCATAATAATCCATCACACACGGTAATATTTGTACCATAGGAATGGTAGTGCCGCAGCCTCACACCAGATACTCCGTACAACAGTCTACGCTCTCAATACACATCAGGATTTCCAATTTCTTTCACAGAAGAAAAAAAATAGACATGCAAAGTGGAAAAGTCAAAACTCCTGGTGGAATATATATATATACTTCATATATACTATACATGTTCTTCCCTTTGTTCTTCGGATTTCCATCATCTACATATCAGCAGGTGAGGACTTATTTCGCTATATCTATTGCACAATTGTTGAGGAGACTTCCTCAGAAATTATGTGAACCGTATCCAACATCCCCATGGGCATTGCCAGAGGTGTAACTTGAAGTTCCCGGGCCCCAATGCTAAATATATAATGGGGCCCCCACTTACCATGTGCAATCTAGAATAATGCTGTTTTCTATGTGGTAGAGAGGCCTTTGGGCCATCTGAGGCTTCAAGACCCAATTGCAATTGTCTCCTCTACACCTAAAATACGCACCATGGATTGACCGATCATCTTTAAAGGCCCAGAATATAAGGAGGACAATAGGACATGTGTCATTTGGCTACGACCACCTTGGGTACCTAGCAGACTTCAGTCACTAACTTGGTGACCTCTAATGGAGTTGCCTGCATGGCTGTCTCCATAACTTCCATAAACATGGAGAGGCCCATGACCATCCATGTCTCTTATATGTGATCAAAGAAAGTCCAAGCCCAAAAATGGCATGGGTACCCACACCATATTGCTTGCTTGGAGACCTCCACCAATCAAGACCCGGCCCTAGCTACTTACTGGCCAGAATTACAGGAGGACGTTAGGACATGTTCACTTTGGCTTCCACCACCTTGGGCACATAACAGACTTCTCCACCCACTTGGTGACCATATGGTTTTCATAACTTCCATGAACAAGGAGAGGGTTATGACCATCCATGTCCATGTCTCACATATGTGACTGCCTTAGGGATCAGAGAAGGTCCAGGCCAAAAGATGGTATAAGGACCAATACCAATTGTTTGGCGCCTTCCACCAAATTTAATCCAGCCCTAGGACCAATAATGATGAGGACCACTGATCTGCAACAATCAGGTTCTCATTTTTGGTCCTGTTCAATACAAGTCAGTGGATTACCAGGCTGCACTTTGTGCCTCACGCCTCAGTAACGTCACTAGAACGAAGTCTAATCTAGTGGTCACCACAGTTTTATGGGCGCAGGAACCATCTACAATAATACTGACTGGGGACTGCAGGTTCTTGGAGACCATTTCTCATAAACCTTGTGAATTCAGACAGTCCACAATTATATTGATCAATATTGATCTCCATAACACTCATTGCCTACAGTGCCCAATAGTTTACAATTTAACCCCAACATGAATGTGAATAAGGCTTATCTATATTGGTTGGGAAGTCCAAAAACAGTCATTGGCGAATGGCCAATGTGACATCACATAAGTCTTCTGGAAGGTCTAGAGACTCCATGATGTGACTATTATTGAAGGTACCTAGACGAAGAGTCAACATACTCGTGACTATGACGTCTCACCATGCACAATACAAAGAGCACCAAACCACACCGTCCATAGTCCTTGAGCTAAGGAACAAAAGCTATACCTTAAGTCACAACCCGGCCAACAGAGACGTCACTCTGTACACGATCTACAATAGATATACTCTAGTAATGTCTGCTGTTTGACATCATTGCACCAATGAGAAACCCACTTAAAGGGAACCTTTCAGGTCTAGTCAGGAATCTGAGCCACCGATAGACCCTCATGGTCCAGTGGTTTAGCGTTTCAAAGAGCCTACTCATAAGAATGTCTAAGGCCACCATGAAAAAAATAAAGCTATATACCTGGTTGCTGTATGACGCCAGAGGAATAGACCTTCAGGTCTTTGGCGCATGCGCAGTGAAGCCGCGGTGTACATCCTTGGCTTCAATGAAGAACTGCACAGGTATTGGGAATACTGGAGAGCAGTCAAACGAGACTCTTCTCTAGTTAAGTATAAAGGTTCATTTTTTAGTTAGGAGTAGGCTATTTGGGACCCTAAACCATTGGTCTCTAGGGGTTTGTGGGTGGTTTATTGTCCTAGCTAGACCTGACAAGTTCCCTTTAAGGGCCTACAGACCTTCTGCCAACCCAACCCCTAGCCATAGGACTTCTTCTAAGCCTATTTATTAATAGGACTCTGGTCAAACAGATTATTGCTCCTGTCCATTTTGCTACTCTATCCTGGCCTTAAAGCGAGTCCTCCATAATGAAAACGTGTTGCAATCTGCAGGCGGCACCTTATAGAGCAGAGCGGGTCGATATATAGTTCCAGTATAGCTATATCCAGGGGTGAACCTACCCCTTTCGCCGCCCGAGGCGAACGACAGAAAGCCGCCCCCCCCCCTTGGGGCGCAGCAAAGGGGGCGGGGCTTAGCAGCGTTCGCAGGCAGAGAGCAGGCACGGAGAGGACCTGCTCTCTGCCTGAGCATGAGGGGAGTCCGCTGGAGCAGCGCTGCTTCAGCGGCCTCCCCAATCCACCGCTCGGTGCTAAGCCAGTCCAGGACAGCTTGTCCTGGACTGGCTTAGGTAAGCAAAAATGCCGCCCTCCCTGGGGCCCTGACATAGCGCCGCCTGAAGTGGTCGCTTCAGGTCGCCTCATGGGAGGTGCGGCGCTGCCTATATCTATGCTCTTTCTATGTATGAGTCCTAATCAGTTACTGGCAGTAATTAGGACCGCCCCCCGGACTCCTAAACCCAGAATGAGCAGGGATATTGACAAGTTACATTGAATCTTTTCCCATAAACCTATATATCAATCTTCTCGGCTCCTCCTGCTCTATAACATGCCGCCCGCAGATAGGACTGCCGTTTCAACATGACGGGTTCCCTTTAACCCTTCACATATTCCAAATATATACATCAACGTTCTTCCCTATGCTTAAAAATAGACAAACAAGTATAAAAAGTTAAAAAAGTGCATTTGTGTGAACATATACATAGTATCTGTGCTAAAAAAAAAAATAGTGCTGTGTAACTCGCCTTTATGGAAATCAAAGCTTCCCCTTTAAATAGGTTAAGACACGGAGGAAATGTTACCACTACAAGTCCACACTATAGAAAGTAGTGTGCGAGCAACCACACGAAAATATGATACATGGCGGAAAGTCCGATATTCTGTCCGGCGACGTTTCTCATTTCCTCGCAATGAACATTCACGCTTATCACTCGTTCACACCTGACCGCTTGCTCCTGCGCCCGCTTCCACGAAACGGGCGACTTCTATTGGTTTAGGGTGAAGAAGAGGTAGAAATAAATGTAGTGTGTAAGTTCTCCGGTTGTGGGCACCAGTTACCCCTTGGATTACAGTAAATTGGGCCATTGGCGTTCATTCGTGAACGTCCTTCGTATAAACCGTATCCGCCCAGTTTCATCCAGATCCTCCAGTTTCCTGTTCCTACGAGATATTTGTTCCTCTTTCCTCCAGACGTTTACTTTCCCGGTGAACGTCGCCATTTCCGAAGGCAGCGATCATTGTCGTATGAGAAATTTACACTATTTACAGCTCGGCCGTGGAAGGATTCAGTTTGTTAAGTTCGGGCCGATAGGTTCAGAATCGGAATAGGTTGATAAAATCCTGTGGGGACAGAGAGACCAAGCAGCTCTCAGGGTTGTTGGCCGTGCAGGGGTGCTCTGTGCCCTAGGAGGGAAATATAAGGGTTAATGGCTAGGAATACACTTTGCAAAAATTGTCATAGCAGTGCTCGGCCAGCAGGTGGCAGTCTTGTTATTACACAGTATTGAGGGGCACTAGTTGATCTATTTGTTTGTTATGGGGACACTCTTGCTGGCACTACTAGATGAGCACCCTGGGACTTGTTATGGAGACATCCTGGCTGGCACTGTTATGTTGTTTAGACGCTCTGATTCTGCTATGTGAGCATTCTGGATGGCGTAGTTATGGGGGCACGCTGTGTTATAGGGACATTTTGGTTGTTTGGGGACTCTGCTTTTGTTATGTGGTACTCTGACTGTCACTACTATGGGGGCATTTAGCTGGCAATGTCACGTGGACACTCTGGCGACCATTGTTGGATTGTCTGGCTGGCACTGTTATGGGGATACTCTGGTAATCATTGTTAGATAATCTAGCTGCCACTGTTATGGGGAGACTCTGGCAACCATCATTGGTTAGTCTGGGTGGCTCTGTTATGGGGAGACTCTGGCTACCATTGTTGGATAGTCTGGCTGGCATGACAGTTATGTGGACCTTCTGACTCTCATTGTTGGGTCACGTGGCTGGCACTGTATGGGGGCACTCTTATTCAGACATGGCAACATTTTGCTTCCATTATTTGGGCACTTTGGTCATCATCTTTGGGGCAGTCTGGCTGACGCTGTTATGGGGACACTTCGGTACTAATATGTGGGCACTCCTGCTCTGTAATATGGCCACTCTGGTAGTCATTATTGGGGTACACTGTTATGGGGGTGCACTTATTCTGTTTAGGGAACATTTTCTAATATGTGGGCACTTCTACTCTATTATGTGATTGTTACGCTAGCCTTTTTAAGTGGGCACTTTTACCGTAATACGTGGGTACTCTAGCTTTGTTACGTGCGCACTTTTACACTATTATGTGGGTACTCTAACACTGTTATGCGGGCACTTTGGCATTGTTACATGGGCACTCGGGCTGTCATTTTCATGAGTTCCTGATGCCATAAAAGCTAAACCACTGCTCCCCCGCCCCATCACCCCTGCTCCTACCTTCCAGGACAAGATGTGACAATGGCGGCAGAACTGTAGTGTGTCCCCATACTGCTCTCTTCTGGGGTAACAGCGGACCAGTTTGAAGTACATTTTCTTCCAGTCCAGGTGCCCCTTATCTGACATGATCAGCCTCTTACGGATCTATAGATAACAATATATATATATATATAATGTCTATGAACACCTTTATTATGTCTCGTATTATGTTATAGTATTATCATAGGACGTGAATTTATTATATTTATAGGTAACTGATGGACATATATACATCTAGTCCCCAATATCAGATTCTATATCACTTTCTATAGACTTGTATATAAACTTGTGCTTTTGTATTGTCCTGTGACAGGTAAGCTGCGGTAGGGAGGAAGGAGGAGAATCCTCTAAGCAGGAAGTCACTTCTACTTCTGACGTAGCTGAAGGCAGAAATCTGCCACTTAAAGGGATTGTATCACCAGACCCAGTCTATCAACCCAGCCTGCAGATAGATAGGTTAGGGTCACCTGAACCAAGCGGTGTTATCCCCATGTGAATAGCTGCTTCCGTTGCAGAGATATCCCTGTTTTTGTCAATGTATATTTTAGCTCTTTGGAGCAATGGTAGCGCCCAGAGCTCATTTGCATAATGTTAAAATGGCCGTATCTTGGCAACGGAGTTACTGATTCGGACGGGGAAAACACCATTTGATTCAGGTGACCCTAACCTATCTATCCGAGGGCTGGGTTGATATTCTAGGTTCTGGTGACACATTCCCTTTAAGTGCCTAAACTTAGAATTAAACCTGCTATATAGCTTCGGTAATACTTAAATACTTGTTTGGCCAACAGCTATTCCTCATGGCAGCCCCATACACATGCACACTCAGTTTGGTTGATTGTATTTGTTTTTGTTGGTAGAGGGGAACAACCATCTGACCGACATTGTCAGCTTAGGTTTACAATAGTGATCTGCTAAAACAGCAGTAACATATGGAGTCCAACGTTACCCCATTGACTATATTGGGTTCCAACGGGTATCAGATTTTGTAAAATTGAAATCGGGCTTTCAGCACTTTTTTCGTCTACACCGGACAGACACCTATTATAGTCAACGGGGTCCATCAGTACATATATGAACTTAACCTTATTGGACTTGGTCCTAGCAATGAACAGAGGTAAACCACTACTGAGCATGCTCCATAAAGCCGCCATGAGTGTGCAGTGTCCCTGGTGTATGAGGATACTGCCGCTATTGTGCTGAGTATAGGAAGGCTCTGAAAGGTGGACAGAACGTGTTTTGTGCCTGCGGATAGAGTTACCTGCCGTTCTGTAAAGTGATACTGACAGAGCTTTTTCCACAACAGACGGTCCTCGCTGAGAACCTGCAAATCTGAGGACACTTGGCCCAAGCACACGATATCCCTGCCATCTGTTAACCTCTGCATGATGTTCAGTTGCAGACACAAGGGCAGATCTGTTAAGGTCATTCCTTTACCCGCAGGCTATAGATAGAAGAGACAATGTGTTAAGCTGAGAAGAATGTCCGCCATCATGATGACACTATCTATCTATCTATCTATCTATCTATCTATCTATCTATCTCCTATCTATCTATCTATCTATCTATCTATCTATCTATCTATCTATCTCTCTCTCTCTCTCTCTCTCTCTCTATCTATCTATCTATCTATCTCCTATTTATCTATCTATCTCCTATCTATCTATCTATCTATCTATCTCTCTCCTATCTATCTATCTATCTATCTATCTATCTATCTATCTATCTATCTCCTATCTATCTATCTATCTACCTATCTATCTATCTATCTATCTATCTATCTATCTATCTATCTCCTATCTATCTATCTATCTATCTATCTATCTATCTATCTATCTATCTCCTATCTATCTATCTATCTATCTATCTATCTATCTATCTATCTCCTTTCTATCTATCTATCTATCTATCTATCTCCTATCTATCTATCTATCTATCTATCTATCTATCTATCTATCTATCATCTATCTATCTATCTATCTATCTATCTATCTATCTATCTCCTATCTATCTATCTATCTATCTATCTATCTATCTCCTATCTATCTATCTATCTATCTATCTATCTATCTATCTATCTATCTATCTATCCCTCTGATATCTATTATATTAGAACTTCTTAATATTTCGGCTTTCCCCCTTACCCTGGTGATCTGGATATTGTTGAGCTGTTGCTGCCAGTCCAGGATGGTTTCCATTCTGTGAACCCAGAAGTTAATGTTCCCCACCAGGACAGACTTGCCCACTCCTTCCACCAAGGTGCAGAGGGACATGTACAAGGTTTGCAGCAATTCCTTGATCAGGCGAATGTTCTGCTGATCTTCA
Source organism: Leptodactylus fuscus (assembly GCF_031893055.1). Lineage (NCBI taxonomy): Eukaryota > Metazoa > Chordata > Amphibia > Anura > Leptodactylidae > Leptodactylus > Leptodactylus fuscus. Next base: position 19,855,667 of record NC_134268.1, read on the forward strand.
AGAACTGTCATGAGAAACGATCAAAAGATTTAGTTTTCAAGAAAATATCACTTTTTCTCCAAATGTTAGTTCCCTACACCACAGTCATGGCCGGTGGATCTCCCATAGACCCCTAGTAAAATGTACGCCATACTCCTGCTCTACTAGCTCGATAGCTAGACCACTGAATTCACTGAAAACTGTAATACTTAATATCCCCTGCGGGGGCACTGTAGGGAAATTGAACACTTGGTGACAGAGGGTCCTAGTAACAGGACCCTCTGCCTTACGGAGGTGAACACAGTGACACTCGTAGTCAGAGGAATTGCTTAAACACTCTGTGCCCTTACCTTTCTGCACAACCTTCTCCAGTAAGTTCATGTAATTCTTCTGGGCAATGCCGCTCAGGGACGTCAGCTGGGACTTAGCAATCAGTTCTAAGAGCTGTGGGGGGGGAGAAGGAAAAAATATTAAAAATCCCACAAAATTAGAAGAAGATAATGGTCAGACATCCATCCTACTTCTGGGAAAGCAAGGTGACCTGCTGCAACATGGGTTATCACCCAGCTTTCCAAAAACAGCAGGGTTGGCCTATGAGAGTATATGGCCAGCTTCTCAGTGGGTTTCCAGATTACCCTACTCTACACTTATCCGCATTGCCGAGGCCCAGGCGTGGGTGTCAACCATCTTTTATGTGATATAATGGGGCATCAGGGCTCCACCATGTCATCACCAAGGCCAATGTTTTTGAATCTTCTGTAAGACATGACTGTGCCAGCAGTAATATAGAGCAGGCCACATGTGGCAGGCCTTATTTATTTACTACTGAAAGTTCCCCTGATAACGGAGCGGCCAACTGGTACGGCCTGATGTCACATGGAAAATAGTCACTTTACGAAAAGCTAAACACCTGGCAGCGCCATCATCCAGTGTCATCCACCTGCCGCAGTCACTCCGGGCAGTCACCGGCATGTGACTTATCACTGGGACACAGCATCATGACTCAGGGCCGGATCAGGTTCTCTTTCCATTGCACAAGCCAATACAGTTGTTCCAGCCGCATGGGGCAGATATTTTTTGAAAAATGTTTTTGAATTTTTTCGATAATGTATTTCCTTGGCAAGTCTCCAGATTTTAGGCAGGTCGGTGACTGAACATCAATAACATCCCTGTCAAATGTCATCCTACTGGTTGTCAGCGACCAGATTGTGGGTCATGTGATACAACCTTGCGGAGGTAGAAATGGACTGATCAGTCCAAGGCCAAGTAAACTAAATATAAATGAAATTACATGACTAATACCTGGTACCGATATGAGGCGCTGCAGCAGCAGTGGTGGACCCAGGCTCTAACACAATAACGGTCCACTAAAAGGCACCCAAATTTGACGGGTACTATGATCTATTTCCTAGTGGTTGGCCCCATATTATCTGGTGGGCCCAAGGAACCCCAGTATCTAAAGACTATGACAAGTAGCCTATGGTAGGTGGTGGCCCAAAGACCCAGGCGCTCTATGCATTAGCACTGTTACATAGACACCCCCTGTAGACAAAGCAAATGGTACCACCCAGTTTCTTTAAAATTTCCAGGAGGAGTAACAGAGGGACGACACAAAGCAGAGGTTTAAAATGTCCCAAAATGGTAATTTCATGGGGAATGCAAATCTTTAAGGAAGCAGATGTGTTTGGGCGCCGGCGGGGTAATTTTATGGTATTAGTATATTTTGGGATATGCTGAAATATTGATGGATTCACTTTGGCCCGTGTAATAATGATGTGGATGGCGGATCGCGTTTTATTGATCAGACGGATTGTGATTCATCATCTCGGTTTTATCAGCCAGCAAAACCAGAATGTTTTTTTCTCTTAATTTTTCCATTTTTGCACACAGATGTTTTCCCGGAGGTGACAAGTGCAGAGAGGAACTGGCCCGCTGTCAGGGTCTATTTCCTCAGCCTCGGGGTGGTCTTAATGTGAGGTGTATTGTAAAGGTATTGTGAGAAATAATAAAATTTGGCTTTCATTGACAAACCAATGATAAAATCACGAGCAGCTGCCTGCTAATGTGAGATGATCAAGTAAATGAGAGCTGAGCTGCAGTAACCTGGCACGGCCACTACATAGTGGATGGCGCTGTGTTGTTCTGGTTCGGTTCGCTGATCGGTACAGCTGATCGTGAGGGTGCCAGTTGTCAGACCCCCACCGACCTGATATCAAAGACCCATCCTAAGGATGTGTCATCTTAGAAAACACTTTAACTCTTTCATGACTGTGATTTTCTTTAACTCTTTCATGACTATAGATAGTAGTCAGATTTGCTTTAACTCTTTCACGGCCGTAGATTTTGCATCGACTCCAACCCTGTCATGTCCATAGAGTTAATATTTGCTTTACAACAACAAACATGACCTCGATACCGAAAAAGAGATGATGAGATCATCCTTCCTACAGGTTATATAAAAACACAGCATGTCATGTGAAGATGACATCATCAGGAGTGACTCATCGGGGTGATGTCATCTGCCATGTGCCATGAATTACCATTACGTTATATCCTTCGCTTATGTCTAGATTTATGTAACCAGTATAGTAAGGATTACCCATGATCCTCTAGCTGTATGCTCCAGGGTCCCAGTGCCATACGTGTATCGGGCCCCCTCCTACGGGTTGCAGAGGGGCACTTAGGCCCACTCAAACACTAGGACCTAGGTTCGACTGTTTCCTCTGCCCCTCCTATAGCGCCGCCATTATAGTGGATCTCATATCTCGCAATTAGTCCGTATCATTTTGATAACCTAAATATAAATAAAAGTGAATTTTGAGCCAATGTTTTTAAGTGTGTTTTTGTATTTTGTCGGTATTTTTGGATTTTTTGGATTTTTTTTTGACAGGGTTCTCCAGTTTATTCCCGCAATCCAAAACCTTCCTGATAGGGTCATCGGCTTCCCATGTCATTGGTGAAAGATAAGCAAATTAGACTGTGAAATTTGAGAACTTTCTAGAACTTTTCGGAAGAGGCCAAGTTTTCTCTAAGATTAGACAAAAAGGGCAGCCAAGGAGACAAAGCAAGTGCGAGTGAACCATCTTCAGGGCACAGCTTCCACGACAAGTTTCGGCAATGCCCTGTGATTTATAACCCGCCGGGCACTGCTGCCAGGACACGTGGTGTTCTTGTTTTTGTAATGAATACACAAAGCATCGGGTTACGTGTTGCGATTACACAGATGCTCGTCGGATGGCACGCGGACAACTGCGGAAATTACATTTTATTCGGGTCTGCCAAAACCAAGGTAAATATTATCATGGTAAAAGCCTGGGCAAAAATAATATTTGCCCTGACCCATATTGAAGGCTAATGGGGCAATACAATAGAATGGTCAACAAATGTCCATCATTTTTGGTCAGCAAACTCAAAAAGACATTGTAGATACTTACTCGTACAACATAGTTGAACCTCCGAGAGTCCAAGATGGCCGTGGAGAAATCCAAGCGGTTGAAAGCCTCTCCTAGAGTGCAGTACCCATGGCGCTGAAGAAAGAAGGAAGGCCTATAAGTTATGGAGGAATGTTCATTTTTGGAAATGTGCTTAGATCGCCTTGTTAGGGCTAGACATAAGGTTTTTGGTACTGGTTCGCTAACAGGACGGTCAGAAAGCTGCTTAGATACGCGCTGTACTGTCCTCGCTACAATAATCATGTAGCCGGTTACTGCCTCTTCCAAGGTCAGCAAACTCAGGGGCGTCACAGAAGTAGGCCCGAAGCCTGTCTGGAGCCCGGAGAGGTAAGTAACAGTGTTTTCTATGTTCCTTACCTCTCCTGGTCTGAAAAGACCCCCGAGTATAATAATAGTGTTTGTGGGGGCCGTGGCGTCACTTACCAATCCCGGCCCCTGCCAGGGCTACTGCACACTGGCTACTGGCTTTGTAGACGCGATGTGATGACATCACATCGCGTCTACAACTGTGTTCCAGTGAGAGAGAGAGACAGCGGCACGCAGAGAGCGGCGAGGGAGCGAAGGAGAAGGTAAGTGTAATGTGTACACAGGTGGAACGTGAAATTGGGGGCAGATGAAGGAGAGGACGGCATGACACTGGGGGCAGAGATGTGGGGACATGAATCTGGGGGCAGAGATGGAGGGACATGAAACTGAGGGCAGAGATGGGGGACATGAATCTGGGGGCAGAGATGGAGGGACATGAAACTGGGGGCAGAGATGGAGGGGACATGAATCTGGGACAGAGATGGGGGGACATGAATCTGGGGGCAGAGATGGGGGACATGAATCTGGGGTCAGAGATGGAGGGACATGAATCTGGGGACAGAGATGGGGGACATGAATCTGGGGGCAGAGATGGAGGGGACATGAATCTGGGGGCAGAGATGGGGGACATGAATCTGGGGGCAGAGATGGAGGGACATGAAACTGAGGGCAGAGATGGGGGACATGAATCTGGGGACAGAGATGGAGGGACATGAAACTGGGGGCAGAGATGGAGGGGACATGAATCTGGGACAGAGATGGGGGGACATGAATCTGGGGGCAGAGATGGGGGACATGAATCTGGGGGCAGAGATGGAGGGACATGAATCTGGGGACAGAGATGGGGGACATGAATCTGGGGGCAGAGATGGAGGGGACATGAATCTGGGACAGAGATGGGGGGACATGAATCTGGGGGCAGAGATGGGGGACATGAATCTGGGGGCAGAGATGGAGGGGACATGAAACTGGGGGCAGAGATGGAGGGGACATGAAACTGGGGGCAGAGATGGAGGGGACATGAATCTGGGGGCAGAGATGGAGGGGGGACATAAAACTGGGGGCAGATGAAGGGTGTATATGAAACTGGGGAAGAGATAAAGGGGGGGACATATAATTTACGGGTGACTGTAGGAGGATTATACTGTGTGCGGGCACATGAAAAATTAATGAGAATGGTCGGTGTCAACACAAAAGTGTTGCGCGCTGCACATTTTGTCCCTCTTTCGGTTCTTCAAGAGTTGGGAGGTATGGTTACACCCCTGCCATAGAGCATTAAGTAAGGAATAGAGTCTTGTCCTCACCTCTTTGGTGCTTCCTTTGTGCACATAGATCCACTTCTCTTGGTAGAAATCTGGTAGAGACAATGATAAGAGAACGATTTATTATTTCCCCCATAATAGGACCATTCATCATACAGTATAATGTGTGTGACGCAGCAGTGAGCGTGCGGCCCATGGTCAGGCGGTGCGGTCACAGTCACTTACATTGTGTCTTGGTATTGTTGTTGAGGAAATCCTTCTTTCTCTTCTTAGCAGCGATGTCGTAGTTGAGATTAGCGATGAGGTTCTCCTTATTGTTCTCCTTATTATTCTCCTTATTGTTCTCTACATGGCAATAACTAGAAAGACAGGAATTCATTCATCAGATCCATCACTGCTTGCTGACAGTGAATGGCGACATACTGTATATTCACTGACAGATAGCAGAGATCTTAAAGATGCAGAGCTACATTATTATAGAATGATTATGTCGTGGGAATCCAATTATTTGTTATATAATGAAACATTCCGCATCTATTTATTATACTTTGTATCAATTTACAGCTTTCAAGAGCTCTGCTTGCTGTCAGTGAGCGGAAACCTTCACGTATACTCATTGTAATATATTGTATCTGGTTGTGGAGAGGACTTTAATACCTTCGTTTTTAGGGCATGTGGACCGATACTACAAAGTAAGATCACTCCGTAATCTAAGACGTGCTAGCCCTTTAAATAACCTGGATCACAGGAACAGTGCCAGGGAAACTGTATACAGAACAAACACTGGAATAGTACTGACAATGACTCACAGTACAGGCCAGTAATAATGTATAGCTGCTCACAGACAAGCCTCAGCATGCCGATGTAGCAGAGCTGAGCTGGTGACATGGATTGCTGCTTACTTTTCAAGGTTGTATTAATGTTGTTAACTTAAAGTCACAGTGTCACACAACTAGCTCCATCTCCAAAGTATAATGTCCCCTTAATATGGCCCCCACAGTATAATGTCCCCTTTAATATGGCATCCACAGTATAATGTCCCCTTTAATACGGCACCCACAGTATAATGTTCCCCTTAATATGGCCTCCACAGTATAATGTCCCCTTTAATATGGCACCTACAGTACAATATCCCCTTAATATGGCCCCCACAGTATAGTGTCCCCTTAATATGGCACCCACAGTATAATGTCCCCTTAATATGACCCCTACAGTACAATGTCCCCTTAATATGGCCCCCACAGTATAATGTCCCCTTTAATATGGCCCCCAGAGTACAATGTCCCCTTAATATGGCCCCCACAGTATAATGTCCCCTTAATATGGCCCCCACAGTATAATGTCCCCTTTAATACGGCACCCACAGTATAATGTTCCCCTTAATATGGCCCAAACAGTATAATGTCCCCCTTAATATGGCCTCCACAGTATAATGTCCCCTTTAATATGGCACCTACAGTACAATATCCCCTTAATATGGCCCCCACAGTATAGTGTCCCCTTAATATGGCACCCACAGTATAATGTCCCCTTAATATGGCCCCCACAGTATAATGTCCCCTTAATATGGCCCCCACAGTATAGTGTCCCCTTAATATGGCACCCACAGTATAATGTCCCCTTAATATGACCCCTACAGTACAATGTCCCCTTAATATGGCCCCCACAGTATAATGTCCCCTTTAATATGGCCCCCACAGTACAATGTCCCCTTAATATGGCCCCCACAGTATAATGTCCCCTTAATATGGCCCCTACAGTACAATGTCCCCTTAATATGGCCCCCACAGTATAAGTCCCCCTTAATATGTCCCCCACAGTATAAAGACCCCTTAATATGGCCCCCACAGTATAATGTGCCCTTTAATATGGCCCCACAGTATAGTGCCCCTCTTAATATGGCCCCCACAGTATAAGTCCCCCATAAAATGCCCCCCCCAGTATAGTGTCCCCTTTAATATGGCATCCACAGTATAATGTCCCCTTAATATGGCCCCCACAGTATAATGTCCCCTTTAATATGGCCTCCACAGTATAATGTCCCCTTTAATATGGCACCTACAGTACAATATCCCCTTAATATGGCCCCCACAGTATAGTGTCCCCTTAATATGGCACCCACAGTATAATGTCCCCTTAATATGACCCCTACAGTACAATGTCCCCTTAATATGGCCCCCACAGTATAATGTCCCCTTTAATATGGCCCCCACAGTACAATGTCCCCTTAATATGGCCCCCACAGTATAATGTCCCCTTAATATGGCCCCTACAGTACAATGTCCCCTTAATATGGCCCCCACAGTATAATGTCCCCTTAATATGGCCCCTACAGTACAATGTCCCCTTAATATGGCCCCCACAGTATAATGTCCCCTTAATATGGCCCCTACAGTACAATGTCCCCTTAATATGGCCCCCACAGTATAATGTCCCCTTAATATGGCCCCCACAGTACAATGTCCCCTTAATATGGCACCCACAGTATAATGTCCCCTTAATATGGCCCCTACAGTACAATGTCCCCTTAATATGGCCCCCACAGTATAAGTCCCCCTTAATATGTCCCCCACAGTATAAAGACCCCTTAATATGGCCCCCACAGTATAATGTGCCCTTTAATATGGCCCCACAGTATAGTGCCCCTCTTAATATGGCCCCCACAGTATAAGTCCCCCATAAAATGGCCCCCCCAGTATAGTGTCCCCTTTAATATGGCATCCACAGTATAATGTCCCCTTAATATGGCCCCCACAGTATAATGTCCCCTTAATATGGCTCCCACAGTATAATGTCCCCTTTAATATGGCTCCCACAGTATAATGTCCCCTTTAATATGGCCCCCACAGTATAATGTCCCCTTTAATATGGCCCCTACAGTACAATGTCCCCTTAATATTGCCCCACAGTATAGTGCCCTTTTTAATATGGCCCCCACAGTATAATGTCCCCTTTAATATGGCCCCTACAGTACAATGTCCCCTTAATATTGCCCCACAGTATAGTGCCCTTTTTAATATGGCCCCCACAGTTTAAGTCCCCCATAATATGCCCCCCCAGTATAGTGTCCCCTTTAATATGGCCCTGACAGTACAATGTCCCCTTAATATGGCCCCCACAGTATAATGACCCCTTAATATGTCCCTCACAGTATAATGTCCCCCTTAATATGACCCCCACAGTATAATGTCCCCCTCAATATGTCCCCCACAGTATAGTGTCCCCTTTAATATGTCCCTCACGATATAATATCCCCTCTGGGACTCTCCCACTGAGTCCAGGATGGTCGGGAGGATGCTATATGACCACTAGAACCATAACTAATACTTCTTATGAGGCAGCGGAGCCTTTGGGCCCCCCAGGCACTAGGGCCAGGTGTGACTACTACCTCTACACCCAAGAGCCCCACTGCGCCAATTGAGAGTGCGCCAAAGGATGGCGGGTGTTATTATGGCACATGTAGAATGTAATAAATATTCACATATCTTTAATTCCCAAAAAAACTGGGAATGGTTCCTACAGTCCTAAAAAGGATCATTTCTTGACAGCGGACCGGGGGCCAACAATTGAGCGCCTGCTGTGCAGATGAATTGTCTGTTCTTCCAAATATTGCCCAACAATAGGTTACATAATAGGGAACCGAGCGGCGATATGTCACAGCCAGACGGATTTCTGAAAGGATTACACATCGCTCGTATAATGCGGCTTCTGTGGAGGGTGCAGCACGGGCAAGTTCACCCCTGATTATTAAATGGTTTATCCCTACACTTGTCACAGGTCCAAGAGCGCTAGGAGACAGATCCACGCTGCCACAAAAACGGGGGGGTTAAGTCATCCCCATATCGTGGTGCATATGAAACTGTCCTATTAAACCTATTAAAATAGTGGAACTCAGCTTTCTACAAACCCTGAATGACATAATTCTGCTACTTTATTCTATGTTTAAATGTTATAGCAATTCTGTAGTTCTCACATTAGATCAGGATGAATAAGTTTATCCTTAAAGGGGATGAAATTAGAAATATATGGCTGCTTTCTTACAAATACAGCGCCACCCTTGCCTACAGGTTGTGTCTGGTATTGCAGCTCGGCTCTTTTTTAAGTGAATGGGGCTTTGCTGCACTACCAGACTCAGCCTATAGGCTGAAGTGGCGCTGTTCTTGGAAGAAAGTAGTCCTCTGTATGAAGTCATGTATTGACAACCATTATAGCCGACGTTACAGCTACTGAAAAAGTTGTCATCCACCTTTCCCAGTCTCCTGAATGACAAATTTACCTAGATTAGGAAAGTTTTCACATCAGTAATATATAAATATCTAGTCATTATATCATTCAGGTACCTAGGAAAGCTGGGTGAGGACCCCAATGGAAGCTTTTGTAGCCGTTATAGTGGTTACCACCCAGCTTTCCCGAACTGGGACTGTTTGTTATTGTCGCACGTCATGTGTTATACAACAGCAGCTCTCTAGCAGACGGGAGCGACAACCCCAGACACAAAGGTCTATAAATAACATGTTATGTAGTCAGAAAGTGACTTATTTACAGAGATTCCTCCCAACAGTCATCGGTCAATGGCAAGAAGATCTACCCCTCCCCCAACGTCATCGTGTCTGGGGGCGCTCGACTGCAGGGATGAGTACGGGGGTCCCCGAGTGGAGCAGTAGTGCACATGTGTGACCACTGCTCCATTCACCTCTATGGGAATGATGGACACAGTGCTATAGAAGTCAATGGAGCGGTGGTCGCGTATGTGCACTACAACTCCACTCACCCAGGGGATACAGGGACCCCCGCTTGTGTGATCACTGGGGGTCCAAGCAATTGTACCCCCAGCGATCAGACACTCCTGTGGATAGGGGATCAGTATTATGAATATATAAGAATGGGTCTTGGGGCCACTTTTGCACGCAGACTCCTTGTGGATGTACCAAAAATGAAGGCATCCTCCGCTGTCGCAGGGGACATCAAAACCGGCATACCGAGCGTTCACGATCTCCGCTTGCAAAGTGCGCAGACCCTAATACTTTACACAGCTGAGGGGTTGTCACAGTTGCATCCAGTCTAGATAATGCTGTGAGAGCTAAAGAGCCTGGATTCCATTTTACCTGCGCTGACACATTGTAACAACCCATCAGGACAGGATACTATGACGTATAAAGATATTATTGGGATATTACATTGGTGTAGGAAACGCGGCCATGGTCTATTCCCCTGCCGGTGCGGGATGCGGCAGAATTTCTAAAGGGATGTGACCTCTTCCTAATTCTGGCGCATCTCGGGGCCCCCGTCAGGCAGAATTGAAACCTCTGCCAGTCTGGGCCTTGATCCCTAAACTTAAAAAGTGGCGAAAATTGTGACTGTTTTACCCCATTTTTGTCTAGTTGTTATCAATGGGGTATCCTGACCCTATAGATTTATGTTATAGGGGTCCCCCACTTTAGTATACGAGAGTTACATAAGCATGTGAGGACGCCGTACTCTAATCATCGCTCAGACAGAATACGGTCATCCATACAAAGCTTCTATATATAAGTCTATATCTCTGCTATGTAAACATTTGCGCTGTTATTACAAGCTCCAGATCGCCGTCACCGTATACAATGTACAAACAGTATACAGGGTGATAACAGCTGGCCAACCGTTCTGGGCAATGTCACCCTGCCTGTCATGTGCCAGGAATCCTGTCAATGATTGATCTAGCGCCACCTACAGGGCAGCTGAGGCCATTGCAGGTCACATGCTTTGCAGAAGGGAAACAAAAACAAGTGAGCTGAGCATAGCTGAGATCCCAGGGAAGAAACAGATCTCTAGAAAGCTCCAGCAGCCAAGTCACTGTTTACACCGCCTTATTATAGATCAGGAAGCTGCGGTATCCCTGCCTGCCTGCTGAGGATACTGAGACTTGTAGTCCCCGCTCTGCCCATCCTCAATGTATCAATGCACTGATACAATGTAGCTGCATTGCACCAAACTGAAATAGCGTAATCTCATTCCAAGCTATGGCGAAACTACAACTCCCAGCATGCCCCAGTACGTGTAATATCCCTTATAAACAGGATCTGATATCCCCTGCTTGTTTACAAGGCAGAAATAATTCATGTCAAGGACTAGATCGCAAGCTCTTGGGGACACAAAGCGGATGTAGCCTATTATATGGCAAATTAATAGTGCACAGATGTAGCAGAGCTGTGTTTGTCAGCACTGTCTTGGTCAGATACATCAGAACTGCGTTTCTCAGATGTAGCAGAGCTGATTTGTACATTATAGTATATTAATCTGGGGGACTTTATGGCAAATTAATAGCACAAAGATGTAGTAGAGCTGAGTTTGCAGTTGTGTTTACACCGTCTTTGTTTAGATGTTGGTTAAATGTAGCAGAGCTGACTCGTATATCATAGTATATTAGTCTTGGACACTTTACGGCTACAGAGGTAGCAGAGCTGAGTTTGCAAGCTGTGTTTACATCGTCTTGGTCAGATGTAGCAGAGCTGACTTCTATTTTATAGTATATTACTTGAAGACATTTCACAGCTATTTAATGCATCACATATATATTAGAGCTGAGTTTGTCAGCTGTGTTTACATCGTCTTGGTGAGATGTAGCAGAGCTGACTTGTACGCTATACTGTATTAGTCAGGGACACTTTACGGCTAAGTAACACTGCACAGATATAGCAGAGCTGAGTTTGCAGCTGTGTTTACACCATCTTGGTGAGATGCATCAGAATTGAGTTTGCCAGATGTAGCAGAGCCCTTTGTGTTATCTGATGTCGTACATGCACACAGAATTACCAAACAATACGTTAATGAATCCGTCTCTGCCACATCCATAGACCTTGACGGTATAGATGATCCACCCCGTATAGATGCGATGTAGAGGATTATTCTAGATGGAACGGATTAGACTTGTCATTACTGACCTGTTGATGTCACCGACGAAGTTGCTATGTTCCTCCAGGAATCTTTTCCATCCATCGTCAGTCTTCACCCAGTTCTGGCCAGGGGACCTCCAGTCCTGTCCTAGGAAAGGCATGGCGGAGTGCGTTGTGAGCTATTGTCCTGGGTATCAGCTGCTTTGTGCGCCTCTGTCTGCTCTTGCAGTGTTCTCTCTCTGCTGTTCCCAGCTTGTTCTATGCTATTTATAGGCCAGGCTTTGTTGCCGGAAGTTTCAGGCCCGGCCTCCGCCGCTGACATGTGGCTTTGTTTATACCTCAGCTTTGTTATTGCAAAATTGGAAACTCAATCTCCAGGCTGTGTCCTGAGCGCAACAGCTGCAGCCGCAACATTGTAGCTGTCACTCTGACACCCCCTTCAGGTGAGAAGCCCACCACCGAGCCCTGATACCCCCCTAATTGTGGGGTTACATGGAATGGTAACATTAACCCGTGTACAGTTGACTCGCCTTGTAAACAGGAACATAATCACAGTGTCACAAGTGTCGCCGCTCGGGTTGCTGCGAGGAGCGTTGTATGTAGGACGCCTTGTAGTGTCGCAACAAGGAGGTCATTATAGGCCGATAATTAACGAGAGATAATATACAGAACTGTTGTCTCAAGGGACTTTCCAGTTCCATATAAATGAAGCTTAGTCACTGGAAATATAAGAGCTACAACTTTCTAATAGACTTTATGTTTCTATTCTTCACCCTATCAAGAACCCTGCTTGCTGTCAGTGAATGAGAAGCCTCTTGTTTCTATTCGGAGACTGTACATAGCAAGTCCTGAGAAGTGGAGACAATTGTATCCAGTGTAGACAATGCTCTGTGAGCTAAACATACAATTGTATCCAGCCTAGACAATGCTCTGTGAGTGACAACGACTCCAGACTGACACATTGTAGCAAACTATCAGAGAGTGCCGCTGGTGCTGATGTGTTTCGCTCGGACTGGGGCACATTTGCACTGGAGTCTCCGTTGAAGAGACCCCTGAAAATCATTGAAGAGCAAAGTCCTGCACGTGGACCAGGATACGTGTATAGCTGATGTCTTAGCGGTCCAGCTCCTCCATCATTTAGCATCCCCAGCCCTAGTGTGAACCTGAAGTCACAGAGCATTGTCTAGACTGGATATAAGTGTATCTACTTATCTGCTGGGATAGGACAGACAGGTATGAGATAAAAATGATGGATAGGTAGATATGTAGATAGATAGGAGATAGATAGATAGATAGATAGATAGATAGATAGATAGATAGATAGGAGAGATATAGATAGATAGATAGATAGATAGATAGATAGATAGATAGATAGGAGATAGATAGATAGATAGATAGATGATTAGATAGATAGATAGATAGATAGATAGATAGATAGATAGATAGATAGATATGATAGGATAGATAGATAGGAGATAGATATGGGATGGATGGATAGATAGATAGATAGATAGATAGATAGATAGATAGATAGATAGATAGATAGATAGATAGATAGATAGATAGATAGGAGATAGATATGGGATAGATAGATAGATAGATAGATAGATAGATAGATAGATAGATAGATAGATAGATGAGAGAGAGAGATAGATAGATAGATAGATAGATAGATAGATAGATAGATAGATAGATAGATAGGGTCCTGGGGCACATTCTCCTTGGGCTCTCCTTGATTTTTGCCCTGCTTATAGTTTTTTTGCCATTGAAAAAAGTTTTCATGAACAAGTTACCGTATTTTTCGGACTATAAGACGCACCCAGGTTTTAGAGGAGAAAAATAGGGAAAAAAAATTTTCAGCCAAAAAATGGTAAAATATTTAATATATGGGAGTTGTAGTTTTGGAACAGCTGCAAGGCCACATTGACAGGTGACCCTGCAGCTGTACGGGGATGTATAGGGCGTTTTTTTTGTGGGGCCAGGTGTACTTTTTAGTTATACCATTTTGGGAAATGTTTATTGCTTAGATCACCTTTTATTTAATTCAGAGGCAAAACAGAGAGAAAAACCCGGCAGTTTAGCACTTTTGATTTTGACGTTCACTGTACATAAAAATATTAGTAGACCGGGCATTTTCAGACACAGGGATACCTAATGTGTATGTTTCACAGTAATGTTATACTTTTATATGTATTCTAGGGAAAGGAGGTGAACTTTTATTTATTTTATTTTTTATTATATTTTTTTTAAGTGTTTTTTTTTTTTTTTTTTACTATTTTATTATCCCCCACCTAGGGGGCTTGAACCTGCAATCATTTGATTGCAAGTCCCATAGATGGCAATACAAGTGTATTGCCGTCTATGGGAGATTCTATACATTACTATCGCGGAGGGTCATAGACCAGCCGCGATAGTAATATATATCTATGACAGGCCTGGGAGCCTTTATTAGGCTCCCGGCTGTCATCGGAACAGGTCGGCTCCTGCGGCCTCGCCGTGCAGGAGCCGGCCTGCATCACTAAAGGTATGGGGCCGGTGGGGGGGGGCTAACTGACTGCCGGGACCTGTGGAGGAGGAGCGGATTTGCAGCATGGCCGCGCTACTGCCACCGCTGGTTTTCTTCAGCGGCAGTAGCACGGCAATCTGCAGGCCGCGGCAGCTAAGACAGTCCCCGGCATCTGCTGTAATAGACCGGCGGATGCCGGGGCCTGCAGATTGTCACGCTCCTGCCGCTGAAGAAAACCAGCGGTGGCAGTAGCGCAGCCATGCTGCAAACCCACTCCTCCACCCACATTCAGACTATAAGACGCACCCTCATTTTCCTCCGAAATTTGGGGGGAAAAAAGTGCGTCTTATAGTCCGAAAAATACAGTAGTTGAATCCCAAAATGGGGGCGGTCTGAATTAGGGTGCGTTCACACTGAAAAACACTCCCAGCTCTCCCATTCATTTCAGTAGGAGTGAGGGGCAGTTTTTTTCCTGTGGCTGATTTCTCAGGCCTTGTCTTCACATTAATTCTACCTTGAAAATCCCATTGAAATGAATCGGAGGCAGAAAGAAAAATGCCAGTGGTTTTAGGAAACAGTTTTCGCACACGCCACTGTAGCAACCAATCAGGTTTTAGCTTTCGTTTTTCAGAGACTCTTTTCAAAATGAAAGAAGCAGCGTGATTGGTTGCTATGGACACCTGCTCCACGTTTACTTTGCATCAGTTTAGATTGATGTAGCCATCGCAACCCCATAGGGAGGTCAATTCCCAAAACTATATAGGGCCAGATTTGTAAAAATGGTCTAAAAGGAAGACTGTCTTAGTTGTCCATAGGAACCAATTATAGCGCAGCTTTCAATTTGTATTCTGCTACTGAAACATGAAAGCTGCACTGTGATTGGTTCCTATGGACGACAAAAACAGTCTTGCTTTCAGACTATTGTAATAAATGTGCCCCGTGAGGCTGGAAAATAATGGCGTCTGATAACCGATAACTAGTAAAGTTCACTTTATGCTAAATATTAACTAAGTGACTAACCCATGAACTGCGTCATGTGAAGGTGCGGGGGAAGGTTGTTTATTGAAAACAGTCCCGCCTCCAACATGGCGTATTAACCCCTTAAAGTGAAACTCCGGTCACTAAACTTTTCCAGCCGCGTTAGTTTTTGTGTCGATTATGTCATGTGACAGCTAAGCTCCGCCCAGATTAGGTCACATTTCTAGATTTCTATCATGGAAAATATGGAAATATTCCATCTCCGGTACATATAGGCTTATATACATGGCCAGAGTTTCAGTCTTTGTCCCTTGGTCTATATTTTGCTAAAAACAACAACAAATCTCAGCGGAGAATCAGGAAAAACATTTACTTTGGAGGACTTTCTTCTTTCTTCTGCTGGGATCTAATCTGGCTTTTGGCTAAAAATACATAGGAGGAATCTAACCTATAAATACTGCCGTGTACACAAGCGGTATATATGTGTGTGCCTATATATACAGTGTTGACCAAAAGTATTGGCACCCCTGCAATTCTGTCAGATAATACTCAGTTTCTTCCAGAAAATGATTGCAATCACAAATTCTTTGGTGTTATTATCTTCATTTAATTTGTCTTCAATGGAAAACCACAAAAAGAATTGTCAAAAAGCCAAATTGGATAGAATTCCACAGCAAACATAAAAAAGGGGGTGGACAAAAGTATTGGCACTGTTTAAAAAATCATGTGATGCTTCTCTAATTTGTATAATTATCAGCACCTGTTACTTACCTGAAGCACCTAACAGGTGGTGGCAATAACTAAATCACACTTGCAGCCAGTTGAAATGGATTAAAGTTGACTCCACCTCTGTCCTGTGTCCTTGTGTGACCACATTGAGCATGGAGAAAAGAAAGAAGACCAAAGAACTGTCTGAGGACTTGAGAAGCAAAATTGTGAGGAAGCATGAGCAATCTCAAGGCTACAAGTCCATCTCCAAAGACCTGAATGTTCCTGTGTCTACTGTGTGCAGTGTCATCAAGAAGTGTAAAGCCCATGGCACTGTGGCTAACCTCCCTAGATGTGGACGCAAAAGAAACATTGGCTAGAGATTTCAACGCAAGATTGTGCGGATGGCGGATAAAGAACCTCGACTAACATCCAAACAAGTCCAAGCTGCCCTGCAGTCCGAGGGTACAACAGTGTCACCCCGTACTATCCGTCAGCGTCTGAATGAGAAGGGACTGTATGGGAGGAGACCCAGGAAGACCCCACTTCTTACCCAGAGACAGAAGCCAGGCTGGAGTTTGCCAAAACTTACCTGAGAAAGCCAAAACCGTTCTGGAAGAATGTTCTCTGGTCAGATGAGACAAAAGTAGGAAAAGGCCTCAACATAGAGATTATAGGAAAAAAAGAGGCCTTCAAAGAAAAGAAGACGCCCCCTACAGTCAGACATGGCGGAGGGTCCCTGATGTTTTGGGGTTGCTTTGCTGCCTCTGGCACTGGACTGCTTGACCGTGTGCATGGCATTATGAAGTCTGAAGACGACCAACACATTGTGCAGCATCATGTAGGGCCCAGTGTGAGAAAGCGGGGTCTCCCTCAGAGGTCAGGGCTCTTCCAGCAGGACAAGGACCCAAAACACACTTCAGGTCAGCACTAGAAAATGGTGGTGAGAGAAAGCCCTGGAGACTTGTAAAGTGGCAGCAATGAGTCCGGCCCTGAATCCCATAGGACACCTGTGGGGGAGGGGGAGAGATCTCTTGATGGCAGTTTGGAGAAGGCCCCCTTCACATCTCAGGGGGGACCTGGAGCAGTTTGCCAAAGAAGAATGGTCTAAGATTCCAGCAGAGCCTTGTAAGAAACTCATTGCTGGTTACCGGAAGCGGTTGTGCGCAGTTATCGTGTGTAAAGGTTGTGCTACCAAGTATTAGGCTCAGGGCGCCAATACTTCTGTCCGCACCAGTTCTGGAGTTTTGTGTAAAATGATCAATGATTTGACTTTTTTTCATTCTCTTTTATGTTTTTTCATTGCAAGCAAAATAACTGAAGATATTACCAAAGAGTTTGTGCTTGTGATCATTATCTGGGAGACACCGAATATTATCTGACAGAATTGCAGGGGGGCCAATACTTTTGGCCAACACTGAATGTGTGTGTGCGTGTGTGTAACTATTGAATCTAATGTGCAAATTTTGCAATGTATCACCATTTATTGTTAATTTATTCAAACCAGATAAGGAAATGTATCTCTTTTTGTCTAATCAGTTTCTATTTTCTTATTGCAGATTTTTTTATTCTATTTTCTGTACAGGATTATGGCGTCGGCCATCTTGCCTGAGCTTCTCTTCTGCTCTGTTTACAGCATTTAGAGATATGCTTTACAGCACAGTAGGCAGCAATAGTCTGGAGTCGACTCATTGAGGTCTATGGGAGAGTTCTCTAGACATGCTCAGGGAAGGGGAGGAGATAAACTGTGACATCGTCTATTGTCAGTAGTGATGTCATGATGATATCAGTGGTGTTAGTGATAGTGGTGTTATCTTCTATTGTGATCCTGTCTGTGATGTAATTGAGGTGACTGGTGCTGTGCTTGGTTTTTTGTGAGGAGGCTTTCCCCTTCAAATAACCGATTGACCCGGGGTCCCGGGTGTCCTCAATAAGTCATGGAAAACCCCATTAAAAACATATGGCGGCTTTCCATGGGTTGTGTCTAGTATTGTAGCCCTGCTCCATTGAAGTGAATGGAGCTGAGCTGCAATACCACATACAACCAGATGAGGTGCCATTTTTAAACCCCGCACAACCCCTTTAACTTATTGTTATATTAGCTTCCTCTTTATATAAGTGACTTAGGTTATAGATCTATGTACATAATAAATTAATGAGTCACCAAGAAGGTTTTACTTGCCGGCTAGCCCGGTGACGGTACAGTACACGGCCATGGTGCCAAGTTGGGACATCGTTTACAGACTCTGATTAATGAGTTTTAGTTAAAAACAGGCAGAATAGGAGACGTGAACCTTGTACTAATGTCTGGGTCACATGTGAGCTCTGTTCTTACAGTCACTATTAGTGCAGCCAATATATGTTCTGCACAGTCACCAGGGCATGGCTGCGGAGTAATACGGCAGGATACACATCAACGAAATGGAAACACATGGAGGAGGACGTGCCAACACTTAAAAATAGTTTCCAGGGACACTTCACTGCTGAGCTGGTGCATCTGAGCACATCAAACATCCTACTGTCCTAGCAGAGCTTCATAGCAGTCATAGTAAACCTAAAGGGAGAGTCATCAGAACCAGCATATCGCTCCAGCCCTGCAGATAGATAGGTTACTGTCACCAGACCCAGCATATCACCCCAGCTCTGCAGATAGATAGGTTAGTGTCACCAGAACCAGCATATCACCCCGGCCCTGCAGATAGATAGGTTACTGTCACCAGAACCAGCATATCACCCCAGCCCTGCAGATAGATAGGTTACTGTAACCAGACCCAGCATATCACCCCAGCCCTGCAGATAGATAGGTTACTGACACCAGTACCAGTATATCACTCCAGTCCTGCAGATAGATAGGTTACTGTAACCAGACCCAGCATATCACCCCAGCCCTGCAGATAGATAGGTTAGTGTAACCAGACCCAGCATATCACCCCAGCCCTGCAGATAGATAGGTTACTGTCACCAGAACCAGCATATCACCCCAGCCCTCCAGATAGATAGGTTAGTGTCACCAGACCCAGTATATCACCCCAGCCCTGCAGATAGATAGGTTAGTGTCACCAGACCCAGTATATCACCCCAGCCCTGCAGATAGATAGGTTAGTGTCACCAGAACCAGCATATCACCCCAGTCCTGCAGATAGATAGGTTATGGTCACCAGACCCCAGCATATCACCCCAGCCCTGCAGATAGATAGGTTAGTGTCACCAGAACCAGTATATCACTCCAGCCCTGCAGATAGATAGGTTAGTGTCACCAGACCCAGTATATCACCCCAGCCCTGCAGATAGATAGGTTAGTGTCACCAGACCCAGCATATTACCCCAGCCCTGCAGATAGATAGGTTAGTGTCACCAGAACCAGCATATCACCCCAGCCCTGCAGATAGATAGGTTACTGTCACCAGAACCAGCATATCACCCTAGCCCTCCAGATACATAGGTTACTGTCACCAGAACCAGTATATCACCCCAGCCCTCCAGATACATAGGTTACTGTCACCAGAACCAGTATATCACCCCAGCCCTGCAGATAGATAGGTTAGTGTCACCAGACCCAGTATATCACTCCAGCCCTGCAGATAGATAGGTTAGTGTCACCAGACCCAGTATATCACCCCAGCCCTGCAGATAGATAGGTTAGTGTCACCAGAACCAGCATATCACCCCAGCCCTGCAGATAGATAGGTTAGTGTCACCAGACCCAGTATATCACCCCAGCCCTGCAGATAGATAGGTTACTGTCACCAGAAGCAGCATATCACCCCAGCCCTGCAGATAGATAGGTTACTGTCACCACAGCCCAGCATATCACCCCAGCCCTGCAGATAGATAGGTTAGTGTCACCAGACCCAGTATATCACCCCAGCCCTGCAGATAGATAGGTTACTGTCACCAGACCCAGTATATCACCCCAGCCCTGCAGATAGTTTGCTTTGTGTCACCAGAATAAAATGGTGTTCTCCCCTTGTGGTACCCCTCAGACATTACTGTTTTTCAGTATACAAATAAGTTAATTGGAACAAAGACCTCACCCTCATTGCTGGAAAGAGCTAACTTGCATATTGACAAAAATAGCAGTATACCTGGAGTAGTGATTCACATCACAATGCCATTTGATTCAGACACCCCTACACCCCTACATGTGAATTGATAAGTTTGGTTCTGGTGGCACTCCATTTAAAGGGAATGTCCACGCATCAACATTATTTAGTTATTTTTGTGATCTAAATTTGTCCAATATTTTGTGTCGATTATTTTTATAATATATCCAAATCCCCTATATAGTTATTGGTATAAAACATAAGATTCTGCCTGCGGTTACCACTTCGGGCAGTTTAGGACTTTATTCCTTACTATCTATTCATTCTCCTCTTTTCCCACTCTCACAAACTCTCCATTTTTCATTTTCGTTTTTCCTTACTTTCTAAGGGCCATAACTGTTTTGCCTTTCCATTGACACAGCCGTATGAGGGCTTGTTTTTTTGCGGGACTAGTTGTATTTTTCAATGACACCATTCCTTTGTTCTTTACAATGTATTGGGAAACTGTTAGAAAAATGTAGGGGGTGAAAGATGTAAAAATAAAAAACACAATTCGCCTATTGGGCTTAATGTATGACACCTTAAAAATTTTGCTGAAAACTAAGCCAATAGGTAATGTAAACTTAGGCTAAAAATTCGATTCAGTACTGTACATAAGTTTTAGGCAAGTGTGGAAAAAATGTAAGAATGCTTCCAGAAATAGAAGGGTTAATAAATTTATTTGTGCCAAATAACAAAATAAAGTGAATGAAGAAAAGAGAAATGTAAATCCCATCAATATTTGGTGTGACCTTTGCCCTTTGCCTTCCATCAGTTCTTCTCGGTACTTGGAGACAGTTTTTGGCAGAATTCAGCAGGGAGGTTGTTCCTGCCGCCATCTTGGAGGACTAAGCACAGATCTTCTGTGGATGTAGGCTTGTTCCAATCCGTCGGTCTCATCATGCCATCCCAGACAGACTGGACGATGTTGAGATCAGGGTTGTATCATCACTTACAGGACTCCTCCTCTAAAAAAGACTTCTTGGGGTGAATACAATAGACTTGCGGGGTAGTAGAGCAGGTTACAGGTTGGTCCATAATAGATCTATAAATACGGATTGTCCATCATTATCTGGTGTCTCATTCCAGCCTCATATTATAGCCTTTAACTTCATGTTCTCACTTGTAAGCAGAGGAAGGAAGCCTTGGCCGACAGGACTTCGCACCTCCTTCATCCCAGCACCTTTGACTGCAAACATTCCAGACTCCAGCTATTGCATGCTAATATTTTCATCACGGCTGTCAAGATTCATGAGAGATTCATTTTTGGAACACTCTATATATAACTGTTTACATTACTGCGATGCTTCTGTTGGTGTTGCTGTTTTGTGGGGGGTTATACTCACCATAGGAGATTGCTTGGGGTGATCTCTGCTATTTGGATTTGATCCAAAATCATAAGGAATTGTCAGAAGCTTGTTCTGCTACAGGGTGACAACGTAAGTCTGTGTGTGCAATCTCAACCTATACCATATGTAGGTTACCACTCCTTATATTGTACCTGCCATTGACATTATAATTCCATGAATCACTGAATGGCGTGATCATACAGCCGGCTACTATAGTGTCAGTAAGTGCTCAGGATCTCTGCACTCACTGGTAAACCCCCAACTCATAGTATAAGACATAAAAGTCAGACAGTAATGATTGTTCACCATGTCGAGACTGGGAGATTATGTTGGATCCATTCACGGCATTGATCCAGACCCTCTGCTGGTCTATCAAATAAGGCACCGGATTGCTGGCTGGGGGTATGTGCAGGGCTCTGGAGTGCAGATAACAAACATTAGTCAGTGCCTTTCTCTTCTGGAGCTGAGGAACAGAAAACTAGAGAGATAGAGCGTGCAGAGGAAGAAGCCAACTGGAAAATGCATCATACAGATGATATTGTGCACAGAAATACTGATATTACTATTATTAATCCCACCAAAAGAGATGGTATGGCCCACACACCTATAGCCCTGATCTCAACACCGTCCACTCTGTCTGGGGTGACACGAAGAGACAGACGGATTGGAGCAAGCCTACATCCACAGAATATCAGTGCTTAGTTCTCCAAGATGTCAGGTACAACCTCCCTGCCCAGTTCTGCCAGAAACTGTCTGCAAGTACCAAGAAGTAGCGTTTTTCCACGTCTGCCTAAAACTTTTTGCACAGTGTTGGAAATGGGTGGTCCTGAGAGTCTAAGTGCTTCTCTGGTTTACAGGATTATCATGCCCCTTATTCTCTTAGCGTTGACCTGTGTTGGATGGTATGCCAAGAAAGAAACCTCCACCCTGGCTCATAGCCTGCATGGAGTCATGTCACATGGCCCAGTATGTGTAGTCTTCTGAGAGAGGAACATATTTGAGGTTGTGGCACCTCCGACCGCTGCGATTTTCTTAATCCTTGTCTGTTTAATGCATGAATCATCTTTGGAGAGAAGAGACGAGGACTTCATCTCCTGACCTCACATTACAGCCTTTATTCTGTTTCTGAGCTCAAAATGCACTAAAGTCCAACCACAGCAATGGACGTCCCACGTGGACTACTGGTCGGAGGTGTGTACTGCATACAGATGAGACCAGAACAATATCAGAGCACTGTCCAGGTCATGCCCACTATGGACTACCAACTCTGTCTCAATAACAGCTCTGTTGTCCCTTGCCTTCTGCAGAATCGGTAATGGAGGGGATCCAGAGTCCAACCACCACTTCCCCATTACAGTGTGTACGTTGAGTAGCGTACAGCATGGTCGTCATGGCTGACAATATTGCTTTGCAGCACTGGAGTCCTTGGATTGATCATAATGGGGTGACATCGGCATCTTCGATTTGCACATTTCGTCAGTTTTCTTGGGTTTCAAAGTTCTTTCCACATTCTAAAAACATGCTAAAAGGTTATTATTAATCCCTATGGAAGTAGCCGGAGGCATTGTATACAGAGCTATTACTGGCATCCATGTCACATGCAGGCAGCAAGTTCTGTCAGATGCCACATCTCTGGCAAAGATTGCCTCTAGAAGCTCTAAAAACAAGGCTTTTTATTGGAAAACTTGGCATCGGATGGAACATACCGTAATGGTTTATGAGGACAGCGTGTACTACCACCTGAATCTGGGATCCATAGGAATATATTGCTTTGTGTGAAATTTGCACGTAATGCACTGTATTGTGCAAAGATTTTAGGCAGGTGTGGAAAAAACACTGCAAAGTATGATCGCTTTAAAAAGTAAAAGTGTTAATAGTAATGATGGAGGAACCGCACAAGATTAATTTCGACAAATATATACAAGGTTAAGAGACAAACTGAGTGATGTTTTATACTGTAGATAGATTCCTAGGAGTCCTGACAGTGTCATACACTATGTATTATAGATAGGTTCCTAGGAGCCCTGACAGTGTCTACACTATGTATTATAGATAGGTTCCTAGGAGCCCTGACAGTGTTCTACACTATGTATTATAGATAGGTTCCTAGGAGCCCTGACAGTGTCATACACTATGTTTTATAGATAGGTTCCTAGGAGCCCTAACAGTGTCATACACTATGTTTTATAGATAGGTTCCTAGGAGCCCTGACAGTGTTCTACACTATGTTTTATAGATAGGTTCCTAGGAGCCCTGACAGTGTCATACACTATGTTTTATAGATAGGTTTCTAGGAGTCCTGACAGTGTTATACACTATGTTTTATAGATAGATTCCTAGGAGCCCTGACAGTGTCATACACTATGTTTTATAGATAGGTTCCTAGGAGCCCTAACAGTGTTATACACTATGTTTTATAGATAAGTTCCTAGGAGTCCTGACAGTGTTCTACACTATGTTTATAGATAGGTTCCTAGGAGTCCTGACAGTGTCATACACTATGTTTTATAGATAGGTTCCTAGGAGCCCTGACAGTGTCATACACTATGTTTTATAGATAGGTTCCTAGGAGCCCTGACAGTGTCTACACTATGTATTATAGATAGGTTCCTAGGAGCCCTGACAGTGTTCTACACTATGTATTATAGATAGGTTCCTAGGAGCCCTGACAGTGTCATACACTATGTTTTATAGATAGGTTCCTAGGAGCCCTAACAGTGTCATACACTATGTTTTATAGATAGGTTCCTAGGAGCCCTGACAGTGTTCTACACTATGTTTTATAGATAGGTTCCTAGGAGCCCTGACAGTGTCATACACTATGTTTTATAGATAGGTTTCTAGGAGTCCTGACAGTGTTATACACTATGTTTTATAGATAGATTCCTAGGAGCCCTGACAGTGTCATACACTATGTTTTATAGATAGGTTCCTAGGAGCCCTAACAGTGTTATACACTATGTTTTATAGATAGGTTCCTAGGAGTCCTGACAGTGTTCTACACTATGTTTATAGATAGGTTCCTAGGAGTCCTGACAGTGTCATACACTATGTTTTATAGATAGGTTCCTAGGAGCCCTGACAGTGTCATACACTATGTTTTATAGATAGGTTTCTAGGAGTCCTGACAGTGTTATACACTATGTTTTATAGATAGATTCCTAGGAGCCCTGACAGTGTTCTACACTATGTTTTATAGATAGGTTCCTAGGAGCCCTGACAGTGTTCTACACTATGTTTTATAGATAGGTTCCTAGGAGCCCTGACAGTGTTATACACTATATGTTATAGATAGGTTCCTAGGAGCCCTGACAGTGTCATACACTATGTTTTATAGATAGGTTCCTAGGAGCCCTGACAGTGTTCTACACTATATTTTATAGATAGGTTCCTAGGAGCCCTGACAGTGTTCTACACTATGTTTTATAGATAGGTTCCTAGGAGCCCTGACAGTGTCATACACTATGTTTTATAGATAGGTTCCTAGGAGCCCTGACAGTGTTATACACTATATGTTATAGATAGGTTCCTAGGAGCCCTGACAGTGTTCTACACTATGTTTTATAGATAGGTTCCTAGGAGCCCTGACAGTGTTCTACACTATGTTTTATAGATAGGTTCCTAGGAGCCCTCACAGTGTTCTACACTATGTTTTATAAATAGGTTCCTAGGAGCCCTGACAGTGTTCTACACTATGTTTTATAGATAGGTTCCTAGGAGCCCTGACAGTGTCATACACTATGTTTTATAGATAGGTTCCTAGGAGCCCTAAAAGTGTTATACACTATGTTTTATAGATAGGTTCCTAGGAGTCCTGACAGTGTTCTACACTATGTTTTATAGATAGGTTCCTAGGAGTCCTGACAGTGTCATACACTATGTTTTATAGATAAGTTCCTAGGAGCCCTGACAGTGTCATACACTATGTTTTATAGATAGGTTCCTAGGAGTCCTGACAATGTTATACACTATGTTTATAGATAGGTTCCTAGGAGCCCTGACAGTGTTCTACACTATGTTTTATAGATAGGTTCCTAGGAGTCCAGACAATGTTCTACAATATGTTTTATAGATAGGTTCCTAGGAGTCCTGACAATGTTATACACTATGTTTATAGATAGGTTCCTAGGAGCCCTGACAGTATTATACACTATGTTTATAGATAGGTTCCTAGGAGCCCTGACAGTATTATACACTATGTTTATAGATAGGTTCCTAGGAGCCCTGACAGTGTTGTACACTATGTTTTATAGATAAGTTCCTAGGAGCCCTGACAGTGTTGTACACTATGTTTTATAGATAGGTTCCTAGGAGTCCTGACAGTGTTATACACTATGTTTTATAGATAGTTTCCTAGGAGACCTGACAATGTTATACACTATGTTTATAGATAGGTTCCTAGGAGCCCTGACAGTATTATACACTATGTTTTATAGATAGGTTCCTAGGAGTTGTCAACTCTTCAGAGCAACAAGAGCGATACTATTGCGCCAACAAAGTAAGCAGCTACACCCTCATTGCTCCAAAGAGCTCATTTGCATTTTGACAAAAACAGCGATATCTCAGCAATGGGGTCAGTGATTCACAAGGGAAAAACACTGTTTGATTCTGATGACACTAACCTATTTGTCCGTGGGGCTGGGCAGATATGCTGGGTTCTGGGCTACCAAAATAAAAAAATCAGAACCAAGGTCTTGGAGTCTTGGATGGGTCTAAATACTGGAAATATTTTCTAATTTATTAGCATGTTTTTCTTTATTTCTCTGATTTTGAAGAGTGTCACAGACAGACTCTTATAGATGTAACATTCAGGGTATTGTGTTTATTTTTGGTAATTTTTTGGCCATAATGTCTCACTATAATAACGCTATACAGATTTCACCCCTGCATTACCTGGAGTGACCTTTGGTATTAGTCGGCTTATTATTTTGCTTGGCCTTGATCCTCTCAGTGACTCAGTATGAGCCGTGTTGATCATATCTGTATATAATACAGCAGGGGTGATGTATCACTGGCACTCGGGTCCTGACTACTGGCTCTGAGCTCCATACTAGACCAGGACCGAATCTACAAAGTTTTGAAGGGTTTTTCTATGACTAAGTCCACCATTGCAGATATCTTAGGCCCA
The DNA here is from genome assembly GCF_031893055.1 of Leptodactylus fuscus. Taxonomy (NCBI): domain Eukaryota; kingdom Metazoa; phylum Chordata; class Amphibia; order Anura; family Leptodactylidae; genus Leptodactylus; species Leptodactylus fuscus. The sequence continues at coordinate 19,882,289 of NC_134268.1, forward strand.
TAGATCTAATAGACCCCAGGGACTCTGTTCCACATCAGGATCTTGCCAGATACTACAAGACACCTTCACTTCTTGTGGAGTCCAGGCCTAGACAGGTCAGCGCAGGTTTCGGTATAACCTACCACTGTTACCTGTATCACCGGGGACACATATGAATATACAGATATCATTCCTAAAAGCAGCCAGAGGGAATATAATATGAATAAGTGCAAAGCAACTGGTGGCTGCGGCCAAGACCGGACCCAAAAAAGCCTTACTAATAGATTACCCAACATGTCAGACCCATGACCCGTGAAAACCAGACTGGAGAACCATTCCCCGAACATGGAGAACCTTGTACGATCTCCTCTCCATATCACACACTGTAGCTTGGGGCGCCGCTGCGATTCTCATCTAGATACCGGAGCCAAGTACTCCATTAATATAACATCCCATTAATATAATATAATATTAACCCCTTGGCAACAGTTCAGTCTTTGGTTTGTGAGTTTTAAATGATAAAACTCAAAAGACCCTAAATGACAGGATAGAGTATAACCGCTAACCCCATGGCCGTAAATCATCTTCCAAGGACCGAATTAGTAAATGGGGCCCAATGAAAACAATAGTAACAGGGAGTCTCTACTGCGGCCGGCTCATCATACTCTGCCATCTTGTTGTCCCACTGCCTGACCAGCCGAAATATAAGCATTACCTATAATATCACATCCCCATAGGTCACTAGGAATATGCAGGGGAGAGCTGTATGTACACAACAAGATGGCGGTCATTGTCATATCAGTGGGCCATTACTGTTATTGGAGCACTGTTCCTATTACTGTTATGGAAACACTGTGCCTATTACTGTTATGGGAGCACTGTGCCTATTACTGTTATAGGAGCACTGTGCCTATTACTGTTACATGGGAACACTGTGCCTATTACTGTTATAGGAGCACTGTGCCTATTACTGTTACATGGGAGCACTGTGCCTATTACTGTTACATGGGAGCACTGTGCCTATTACTGTTATAGGAGCACTGTGCCTATTACTGTTATATGGGAGTACTGTGCCTATTACTGTTACATGGGAGCACTGTGCCTATTACTGTTATAGGAGCACTGTGCCTATTACTGTTATATGGGAGTACTGTGCCTATTACTGTTACATGGGAGCACTGTGCCTATTACTGTTACATGGGAGCACTGTGCCTATTACTGTTATATGGGAGTACTGTGCCTATTACTGTTACATGGGAGCACTGTGCCTATTACTGTTATAGGAGCACTGTGCCTATTACTGTTACATGGGAACACTGTGCCTATTACTGTTATGGGAGCACTGTTCCTATTACTGTTATATGGGAGTACTGTGCCTATTACTGTTACATGGGAGCACTGTGCCTATTACTGTTATAGGAGCACTGTGCCTATTACTGTTACATGGGAGCACTGTGCCTATTACTGTTATAGGAGCACTGTGCCTATTACTGTTATATGGGAGTACTGTGCCTATTACTGTTACATGGGAACACTGTGCCTATTACTGTTATGGGAGCACTGTGCCTATTACTGTTACATGGGAGCACTGTGCCTATTACTGTTATAGGAGCACTGTGCCTATTACTGTTATATGGGAGTACTGTGCCTATTACTGTTACATGGGAGCACTGTGCCTATTACTGTTACATGGGAGCACTGTGCCTATTACTGTTACATGGGAGCACTGTGCCTATTACTGTTATAGGAGCACTGTGCCTATTACTGTTATATGGGAGTACTGTGCCTATTACTGTTACATGGGAACACTGTGCCTATTACTGTTATGGGAGCACTGTGCCTATTACTGTTATAGGAGCACTGTGCCTATTACTGTTATAGGAGCACTGTGCCTATTACTGTTACATGGGAGCACTGTGCCTATTACTGTTATAGGAGCACTGTGCCTATTACTGTTATATGGGAGTACTGTGCCTATTACTGTTACATGGGAGCACTGTGCCTATTACTGTTATATGGGAGTACTGTGCCTATTACTGTTATATGGGAGCACTGTGCCTATTACTGTTATATGGGAGCATTGTGCCTATTACTGTTATATGGGAGCACTGTGCCTATTACTGTTATGGGAGCCTGTGCCTATTACTGTTATGGGAGCACTGTGCCTATTACTGTTATGGAAACACTGTGCCTATTACTGTTATGGGAGCACTGTGCCTATTACTGTTATGGGAGCACTGTGCCTATTACTGTTATGGAAACACTGTGCCTATTACTGTTATGGGAGCACTGTGCCTATTACTGTTATGGGAGCCTGTGCCTATTACTGTTATGGGAACACTGTGCCTATTACTGTTATGGAAACACTGTGCCTATTACTGTTATGGGAGCACTGTGCCTATTACTGTTATATGGGAGCACTGTGCCTATTACTGTTATGGGAACACTGTGCCTATTACTGTTATGGAAACACTGTGCCTATTACTGTTATGGGAGCACTGTGCCTATTACTGTTATATGGTAGCACTTGTGCCTATTACTGTCATGGGAGCACTGTGCCTATTAATGTTATGGGAGCCATGTGCCTATTACTGTTATGGGAGCACTGTGCCTATTATTGTTATGGGAGCACTGTGCCTATTACCGTTATATGGGAGCACTGTGCCTATTACTGTTATGGGAGCACTGTGCCTATTACTGTTATATGGTAGCACTTGTGCCTATTACTGTCATGGGAGCACTGTGCCTATTAATGTTATGGGAGCCATGTGCCTATTACTGTTATGGGAGCACAGTGCCTATTATTGTTATGGGAGCACTGTGCCTATTACTGTTATATGGGAGCACTGTGCCTATTACTGTTATGGGAGCACTGTGCCTATTACTGTTACATGGGAGCACTGTGCCTATTACTGTTATAGGAGCACTGTGCCTATTACTGTTATGGGAGCACTGTGCCTATTACTGTTATGGGAGCACTGTGCCTATTATTGTTATGGGAGAACTGTGCCTATTACTGTTATATGGGAGCACTGTGACTATTACTGTTATATGGGATCACTGTGCCTATTACTGTTATGGGAGCCATGTGCCTATTACTGTTATGGGAGCCTGTGCTTACTACTTGACTTTGTGGCCAGCCTTTTGGCCATTATAGCTGTAATTGTTATGGGGCACTGTGGCTATAACTATTTTAGGGCATTATTGCTTTGGCCATGTCATATAGGGACTCTATTGCCCTCACTGCTATGAGGCTATATAGATTTACAGTAAAATTTAAAGGGGTCATTTATTTGTTTTGTGAAACTAGGGGGTAATTTCATGAGCTCTACCCAGGGTAGCCCAGTCCAACTTTATACCCAGCTGTGTAGCAACACAGGAGTGGCCATGTACCATTGCATAACTAGGCGTATTTGCCAAAGGAATCTGAGAAGACAGACTGGCAACTTCCGTGAGAGCTATGATGGCGGTCATGTGGGAGGTCACCCAGCTTTCTGAGAAACAGATAGAACAGCTGACACCTCAAGGACTTATGGAAAATTTACAGATATTCTATATTGATGCTGACAATGTTTCTGTAAGATACTGACACCATGTAACACGACAATGTTTCTCCATAAGACCTGTCCCCAGGCGAGCGTCCAGGGGACATGTGACCCGGTATTAGCCAATAGTTGTCACTGGATGTATTTGTGGAAAGCTGGTGTGTGACTACGGCACAGGCTGTAATGTCTGAGAAGCGCGGACCCATGAATAGAACATGCAGCTGACCGAACAGCTGAATTATTAAGCCACAATCCTCCGTAACTTAATACGGCAGCAAAACATTGTAAAGGGAATAATCTCCAGCCTGGTCCATGATGGAAGCTCCAAAATACACAAAGAAAATGCAATTTCTCATAATGAGTTTTGTATCCGTCCTCCTATCTATAATATATCTACTGTCAGATCGGGCCATTATATTATGCCATATCCAATGAACCGCACAGCAAAAACATAGGGAATTTCTCTCCTTAAAGGGATGGTTCACATTCAGGAAATAAATGTTATATTTGTGTGTGTAATGGAGAGTTGCACAATTCTCACATATATTTTCTGGATCGTTTGCTTTGGGGTTTACAGATCTCTGCTTGTTGTCAGTCAATAGGCTCTTTAAAGGGATTCTTCCATTAAAATCAAATTTTTTGGGGGGGTTCACAGCCTTAAGAAAGGCTATTCTTCTCCTACCTTTAGATATCTTCTTCGCGCCACCGATTGGTAGAAATGCCGTTTTTCGTCAGTATGCAAATGAGTTCTCTCGCAGCACTGAGGGCGGTCCCCAGTGGTCAAACAGCACTGGGGGCGTCCCCAATGCTGCAAGAGAACTCTCCAGTGCTGCCTCCATCTTCTTCAGGAACGGGCTCTTCACGCGTCTTCTTCCGGCGCTGGCGGTCAAACTTCTAGGCCTCGGGCACAGCCGACTGCGCATGCCTGCGGCCACAAGAAACATGGCCGTTTGAACAGTAAGTAAGCAGCCATTTTCTTGTGGCCTGTGGGCATGCGCAGTCGGCTATGCCCGAGGCCTAGAAGTTTGACCGCCAGCACTGCCCACAGTTTCATGTCCCCCCATCTCTGCTCCCAGTTTCATTTACCCCAATATCTGCCCACAGTTTCATGCCGTTCTCCCCCTTCATCTGCCCCAGTGTCATACTGTTATCCCCCCATTCATCTCCTCAGTTTCATGTCCCCCCATATGTTTAACACAAAAAAACACTTATACTCACCTTCCAACGCTCCCCCGCTGCTCTCTCCACAGTCTCTCTCACTCAAATAGTTATAGGCGCGATGTGACGTCATCACATCGCGCCTACACATGCAAGAGCCGGAGCGCAGTGTTAAAGCAGGAGCTGAGCTGTGACAGCTTCTGCTGTAATCGCCTATGTATTCATCCGAAACCGGGACATACCTCCCACGGGACAGGACACCAAATCCGTGAATGTCCCGCGGAATCCAGGACGGTTGGGAGGTTTGTTGTACATTATTCTGTGTAGAGGGGCCACTGTGTGACATTATACTGTGTGTAAATATGACATTATACCGTAACGTACAAGAGCCAGGAAAGGGGGCGCTATGCTGAGTGTGGGGGATGCAATTCAAAAGTTTGCAATGGGGCCCAGTCTTTGATAGTTACTCCCTGTCGCTGGAAGTAACCAATGAAGGTTGCTATTCAATGACAGCAAGCAGACATCTTGAGGAACTGATACTGGAAGACTTTTCACTGACACTGTATATATGTTTTCTGTGTGTAATACATCTCTATATTACATCACCCCCACATATAAATCCTTGAGTTGTTTTCTTCTTTTTCAAGTTATTAAAAATTCCTTTCTATCATTAGTCATGTCTGGTCCTGGAAAGTTGTCAGAATAATTACAGTGATACAGGTTATTTGGATGTACCACTGCATTACAAGCAGCGCTACCATTCAGGAGTCTAGGACAGTTGTATAACACTGACAACCCAGTGATGGAAGTCTCAGTAAGGCCAGGGTCACTCACAGAGAACACAATGCTAAGTGTCCATCAGAGGAGTTCAGCAGCATGTTCTCCTGAAAACAAGAGTGACAAAAACCACACAAAATTGGATGTTTTTTGCCATGACTCACCCGCAGGAATAGCTGCAGAAGAAACCCGCGCCAATAATTCACAGGCTGCATGTTCAAGACTTTGTGCTGGGGGTTTGGTGACAACTAGAGATGAGCGAACAGTGAAATATTCGATGTTCGTTATTCGTTTCGAATAGCCCCTCAATATTCGACTATTCGAACGAATATCGAACCCCATTATAGTCTATGGGGAAAAATGCTTCGTTTCAGGGATAGCCACATTTCGACTCAGGAGAGTCACCAAGTCCACTATGACCCCAGGAAATGATGCCAACACCTCTGCAATGCAACTGGGACAGCAGGGGAAGCATGTCTGGGGGCATCTAACATGCCCAAGTCACTGTATTACGTCGGGATCCCTGTCAGCTTGCGATATGTGGGAGCTGACTTTTTCCCATAGGAATGCATTGACCAGCGTTGATTGGCTGAATGCCATACAGAGTACAGCATTCGGCCAATCAACGCTGGTTCTGCAGGAGGAGGCGCAGTCTAAGATCGATCCACAGCAGTCTCCATTCTGGTCCAAACTCAGATGTAGAAGTGTTGAGCTCACAGCTCTGCTACACCAGAGATGCATCTCCAGTGTAGCAGAGCTCAGCGCACACTCAGCTCTGCTACATCTCTGGATGTAGTAGAGCTCAGCGCACGGATATTAAATCCACTATTCGTATAAATGGGAGGTCACATGTTTTCGGCAGCCAATGGTTTTTTAAATTTTTTTCGTGCCAGGGAAGGTGGGAGGGGATATGAATTTATAGTGCGTTTGCCTCGTGGTATTTGATTGTAATCGAATACCTTGAACGGCCTGATATTCGATCGAATGTCAATTTGATCGAACAGCGTTCGCTCATCTCTAATGACAACATGTGGATGAATTTTTTTAAAAGTATCAGTAAATTTTTATTTATTTTTTCACAAATCTATAGATCAGGTGAAGTGAACAAACTTTGTTACTCCTGTCTTATCTGAGTGATTTCCATGTTCTGTGCACAAGCAGTGTCAGTTTACAATGAAGTCTATGGAGAGAGGAGAGGTAGGAACGCCTTTTGGCCGCAGCCGACTACATATGTTACAGTATGTGTATGTGCGGTTTTATTCACCAGGTATACAGTGTGGTATTTCATTATACGCTACTGACATCTGTGAATCCAAAACCAAGAAGATCCTTGTATGATATAAATATATTGTCTCCCTTATATCTGCTGCGCGACCCTCCACAGGACACTGATAGTTTCTGCTTTGTGACACTGTTGTACTCTGTACAGTAATTTTATGGCTATAATAAAGTTTATGTGTTTGATACGTACAATGTTCTTGTAGTATGACACACAACGGTTTTACATAAGCCAGAGCAGGTATGTACGGAATGTCTATAGCTGCCCGTAATACACCGAGCACATTATATAAGTGTCGTATAATGGGAGGATCCTGCACTGGATGAGTGTCGGTAGGGTCACTATTATATAGCACATCTATAGTGCAATGAGGACAATGACGCAGCAGCAGTGCGTTGTTCTCACTTGTACCATCAGTCTAGCATCAGGTTGCAAATACCCCATTTGTAAACTCACTTAAAGAGATTGTCTGGGATAAAATGATCTTTTTAACCTAATACTGCGCATGCCGGCACTCCGGTTCTATTGCGCAGGCATGGGTCCAGAACAAGTGAAGTCCTGTGCCAAAAAGATCCTGCCCAGAAGATAGGTAAGTATGATGGGGTGAGAGGGTGCATTAGTTAGGTAGGGCTAGCAGTGGACAGGATAGCTAGGGAAACAGGGAGGGGGTGTGAGTGAGAAAGAAGGAGGAGGGAGTCAGCTCTGACTATAGCGCAATGCATCATGGTAAGTATGGCAAAACACACACATAAACAAATGCAGAAGATGCCGGGAGCTCCCAGAGAAACCCAGAAATCACTCAAAACACTGCTAAAGGTATTTGGTTGTCCCTATTAACCCATTAATAGCACTAACACCTTTTTCAAAATTAGATGTCCCCTATTCAAGACCTCATTTATTAGCCAGAGTGGCTACAAAGATGGTGTCCTTGGAGGACCCAGTAAGTCCATTAATTCATCCACAGGGCATCGTTTGCAATAGGACATGTGTAATGTTTCATTTCTCCTCTGGTGGCGCTATCAGAAGAATTGATTGGTAGGGATCTGTGTGCTGAGCAGGTCATAGATAAAGGGAGACAATACGCGGTGCTTGTGCAAACACTATCATCCATTTTCTATTTACATCCCATCCAAGATTCGGGATCCTGATTTGTTTTGATTCGAACAAGTTTGGGTCACGGCGCTGGCACAAGCACTACGGCCCCTACACGCAGCTGGTCGGTAGGGATCTCAGGTATCGGACCCTCGCTGATTTATTATTGACAACCAATTGTGAGGAAGATCCATCAAAAAAAGAACTGGACAACCCCTTTAAGAGCTTGTGCCCCTGTATGTTAGCGATCGGTGGGGGTTTGGCACCTAGGCCCCCACCGATCAAAGTAGAGCAAGCGGTATAAAGAGCCATACATGTGTATAGACTTTCTATAGATCTTTATCCCGCTCACTGCACAAGTATATACTAAAGCAGACAAGTCAGGAGAACGGACACATCTCTTCAAGCAGACGGCTGGATCGTACTGTAGCGTAAGTAATTGTGATAGCAGGAGTTCAGTCAGGACAGGGTTCCTGGAAATCTCACGTACGTCTCCCCCATTTATCCCTGTAAAGCTACGAGGCGGATACGATCACATACTGCAAGTAATAAGAAACGCCATCAAAACCATGTTCTTGATGGTTTCAGACACTTAAAGAGTTGGCCCAAGGGTTAATATTATCCACAGAATAGGGGACAACATGCTGATCGGTGGGGGTCCCAGTCTCGGTCGTGAGAAAGGGAGCCCTGAATGGCGCGGCAGGCCAAGAATGCGCACTGCGGTTACATTTACTGTCTGTGGGATTGTCGGATGGCCAAGTACAGTGCTCATTGACGCCATAGAGACTGAATGCATGTTTGCTGTGCTGATCTATTTGGACAGTTGGACCCCCCTCTAATCGACAGGCAGTGGTGTAACTAGGAATGGCAGGGCCCCGTGGCGACCTTTTGACATGGCCCCCCCCCCAACCGACGCCGAAGACCTCGACCAACCCCCTCCTCCGCACTCTATTATGTCCCTTAGTAAGCCCTGCACACAGTATTATCCCCCATAGTGGCCCCTGCACACAGTATTATGTCCCATAGTGGCCCCTGCACACAGTATTATGCCCCATAGTGGCCCCTGCACACAGTATTATCCCCCATAGTGGCCCCTGCACACAGTATTAGACCCCATAGTGGCCCCTGCACACAGTATTATACTCCATAGTGGCCCCTGCACACAGTATTATGTCCCATAGTGGCCCCTGCACACAGTATTATGCCCCATAGTGGCCCCTGCACACAGTATTAGACCCCATAGTGGCCCCTGCACACAGTATTATACTCCATAGTGGTCCCTGCACACAGTATTATGTCCCTTAGTGGCCCCTGCACACAGTATTATACCCAATAGTGGCCCCTGCACACAGTATTATCCCCCATAGTGGCCCCTGCACACAGTATTATGTCCTCATAGTGGCCCCTGCACACAGTATTATGTCCTCATAGTGGCCCCTGCACACAGTATTATCCCCCATAGTGATCCCTGAACACAGTATTATACCCAATAGTGGCCCCTGCACACAGTATTATGTCCAGGATCGGCAAGTAAATAGGGCCCGTAACGGCCAATTTAAAAAAAAAAAAAAACACAGCGGTAGCTGCTGTCACCGGGCCCCCTAATGGCCCGGGCCCTGTGGCAGCCGCCTCCGCTGCCTCTATGGTAGTTAGGCCCCTGACGACAGGTTATCCCATGGATAGGATGTAACATTAAAACTTTAGCCAACCCCTTTAAGTATTCCATTTCCAACATTAGCTGTGCATTGTAGGGAATATTATACATATACAATTTGGAGTGGGATTTAGTACAAAGCAATTTTCGTGTCATGGGCCCTGAAATGAATGGAAACATTTAATACTCTTCAGTTGTACACGTTACATCTACTAAACCATTACTATATCTTGTGACATGGATGGCTCGCGTGTCCGTACAGATTGCCCAGCCAGTTTCCCTGCCCATTTCATCATGCTGTAGTGTGACCGCCATCTGCTCACCTGCTGCTGCTAATCTGGGGTGTTACTCCATCGCCTGCTCGCTCCAAAACACTCTTGTAATGATCTTCTGTCTCCAGCTCCGGGTAAACTTGTTCCATAAGACAGAAAATCTCAGGTTTTTTAACCCCTTCTCACTCTGCATTATACTATTACGTCGCTATTGCAGCACCGCATCACAGTACGGCGCCGTAAAGCCACAGGCACAGGAACTGTTACACAGCCGAGACACCAGACTTGGAATGTAGTCGAAAGATTAACCCCCTGGATGCCATGATCAATAGCGATCACATTATCCAGGGGGCTAGGTAGCAAGATTGGTTAAAGGTAACCTGTCCCTAGGATTGTTAGGGTACACGAGTACAATTTACTGTTAAAATGTATCTCTGCTTCTTTGTTGGGATCTACCGTAGTTATACGTTGAGCTTGTCCTGCTGCAAAACATTGAAGGTCAACACTGAATGTTCTCAACTGTTGCAAAACTATAGCTCTGGCTCCTCAGGGGAGGGGCCTATTCTAACTGTAATTTTATAGGTTGCTGATGCTGCAAATCCAGTCTCTCCTTGCTACTATGGTACGTAATGGGGCTCATAGAGCACTGATACATAACCAGACACCAGTATTATAAATGTGACATGTACAGATTTTGCGGTAGGCCCCGGTAGTTGCTCCTCTGGATGTTGTAGATCTGGGGTAAAGGCCGCAGAGACTCTCACATCATCAGTAGATTACCAGCTGTCCTGAGCGCTGTGTGTCTTGTGGTTTCTGCATCTATAAATAGATAAAAAGAACATTAATTCATTCTCCGTCTGATGAGGGCGAGCTAGCAGTTTATCTGATAGGAGACACCTGGATACGGCGGTAGATCCTAATAATAATGAGATGTAGGCCACACATTACACACAACGACTATTATTAGTGTGAATTATGTCATCCAGGTGAGAACTATTGGGTGTTATTATGTCATTCAAGCTCTGAATCACTGGCTTCTGCTGCAGACATTCCAGATGTCCTGCAGGGTTATTACATCTGAGACTGCACCTTATGGAAAGTGGGTCATTGGGTATAGATGGAGTTGTATAACTACCCGAGACCTTCTCCTCTCCTCCATCCACCTCTCCTCTATTCTGTCCTCTATTCTCTCTTCTTTTCTCTCCCCTGTTCTCTCCTTTCCTTTCCTTTCCTCTGTTATCCTTCTCTTCACTCCTCTCTTCTCCCCAGTTCTTCTCTCTTCTTGTCTCCTTTGCTCTGTTCTCCTTTCCGTTCTTTTCTTCTCCTCTCCTTTCTTCTTCTATTCTTTCTTCTCCTTAGTTCTCTTGTCTTTTCTATTCTCTGTTCTCATTGCTTCACTTTCCTTTCTTCTCTATTCTTCTTGTTTCCTCTTCTCTAATCCTTTTCTTCATCCATCCATGGCAGAATTGTGAAATCCTTTGTTTCTTGTTGATATCCACAATATATTCTTCTGATCATCTGATCTTTTCTTTGCTCTCTGCTCATCTAAAATCTTCTCTGTTACCATCTTCTCTCTTCTCTATTTTCATGTTCTCTGTTCTTCCCCCTTCTGATCTTTTCTCTTCTTCCCTGCGCTCTTTTTCTCTTTCCTTTCTCCTTCTTTATTCTCTTCTGCTCTTCTCTTTTTTTTTTAATTTATACTCTTCACTCTCCTCTCTTCTCCTCCGCTCTCATCTTATATATGTTTTTCCTCTCTTCTCCGCAACACTCCATTCTTTCTTTTCATCTATACTTTTCTCCTCTCTTCTTCATTCACATCCTCCCTTCTAGTCTCTCCTCTCCTCTCTTCTAGTCTCTCCTGTCCTCTCTTCTCATCTCTCCTCTCCTCTCTTCTAGTCTCTCCTCTCCTCTCTTCTAGTCTCTCCCCTCGTCTCTCCTCTCCTCTCTTCTAGTCTCTCCTCTTCTCCCTTCTAGTCTCTCCCCTCGTCTCTCCTCTCTTCTAGTCTCTCCTCTCCTCCCTTCTAGTCTCTCCTCTCCTCTTTTCTAGTCTCTCATCTCCTCTCCTCTAGTCTCTCCTCTTCTCCCTTCTAGTCTCTCCTCTCCTCTCGTCTCTCCTCTCCTCTCTTCTAGTCTCTCCTCTCCTCCCTTCTAGTCTCTCCTCTCTTCTAGTCTCTCCCCTCTTCTAGTCTCTCCTCTCCTCCCTTCTAGTTTCTCCTCTCCTCCCTTCTAGTCTCTCCTTTCTTCTAGTCTCTCCTCTCCTCTCTTCTAGTCTCTCCTCTCTTCTAGTCTCTCCTCTCCTCCCTTCTAGTCTTTCCTCTCCTCTCTTCTAGTCTCTCCTCTCCTCTCTTCTAGTCTCTCCTCTCTTCTAGTCTCTCCTCTCTTCTAGTCTCTTCTCTCCTCCCTTCTAGTCTCTCCTCTCTTCTAGTCTCTCATCTCCTCTCCTCTCTTCTAGTCTCTCCTCTCCTCCCTTCTAGTCTCTCCTCTCTTCTAGTCTCTCCTCTCCTCTCTTCTAGTCTCTCCTCTCCTCCCTTCTAGTCTTTCCTCTCCTCCCTTCTAGTCTCTCCTCTACTCTACTCTATTCTCCTCTCCTCTGTTTTATGTCTCTTCTCTTACGCCTGTTTCTTCTCTATTCTCTCTTCTAATTCTTTCCTCCAGGATTTCTTCAATGCCTCTTCTTACTCTGAAATCATCTGCCACCAATCTAAACTTCACTTCACCGGCTTACATAATAACTTTGCAAATAGAAGGTTTAAGAAATTTTCAATCTTCATTTGACTTACACATGATCTACCAATTTATCTGTCTGACCAGGGTGAACTCAAGGTTTATACAAAGGAAATACTGAGATTTTTGGTTCACTTCAGAAGATCTGACCTGCGATGCCAGGCACAACCTGAGGATGGTAATAGTCCTGTGTCTGGAGGAAAGCGACCACGTAGTCCTTACCCGGCATAAACTCATCAGTACAGGGACATTTCTTTATACTTCGCACAGTCGACACAGTAAATTTTTGCAAGTTCTGCGTGTAAGTGATATATGAGACCCCATACAGTAGCACTTGGAAATTGGAGCTTCATTGCTCTTTTCTCTTTGAGTGGATCCTTCCTGCCCTATTCTGTTCATGGGAGGATCCTTTCTGTCCTGTTCTCTTTTTGGGCAGAGCCTCCCTACCTTGTTCTCTTTATGGATGGGACCTTCCTGTCCTGTTTTCTTCATGAGTGAAGTCTTTGTGGCCATTTACTTCATACAAATAGCCTTCCTGTCTTTGTGGCAATTCTCTTGATAAATTGAGCTTTCCTGTCCTGTCCTCCTCAGGGGTGGAGCCTTGTTTTCCTGTTGTCTTCATGGGTGGATCGTTCTTCCCCAGTTCTCCTCATGGGAGGAGCCTTTGTGACCAGGACAGGAATGATTTACCCAATAAGACTAAAGGGCAGAAAGGCTCCATTGATAAAGCGAACTTATGGAGTCTTCCTGCCCTGTACTCCTCAAGGGTGGAGCCTTCCTGTTATCTCTTGTTCATGGGTGGAGCTTCCCTGGCCAATTCTCTGCCAGACCTCCATATGAATTATTATCTGCGATTATTACAAAGAGCTCTTTTAGGAGACTGTAAGCGATGCAGTTTGGCAGATACAAACACGAGGATAACGTCTGGAACAGTAGGAGCAAAATGATGTTACTTTTCATGGTTAATCTGTACATAAATAACATGCCGGTGTGTCAGCGAATATAGGATTTAAGTAATACGTAAGCTACAATAAGAACTTTGTTGTTTTTTGTGGTATTGGTAAGGCAGTAGTCAGTCCTCCTGCTTTTTATGACCCTCGCTGCATCTTATCACGCCGCTAATTCTAGACTCTGTTGACAGTTTCTTCCAATGCTGTCAGACATCTTTACGCTCCATATAAAAATCCGCCAGTGACATTCAAGGTTTACTTCAGATCACAGTTATAAATACGGTGCCAGCTTCTTGCATAACCTTTGAGTAGAAAACACAACAATTGTCAGGTCTTATAAACACTGCTAGATTGTACAGGCGGAGAAACGAAACATCTCGTGTGCACAATGTGATGTATTATTACATGGAGGGGACACAGCGACCACCACTAACCACAGCTGTCATAACCCTCATTATTAATGGGGTATATCATCCCTTTATGTGAGGGGTCTGGACTATGGGACCCTCACTGATTTTTAGGATGAAGGGTCCACAGAGTAGGAGTAAAGGGAGACAATCCTATTCATTATTTCCTTTTACAAGCTCCAGCTCAGTTAACCCTTGTAGCTGTCAATCAATAACAACTTGCAGAATTGTGAGTGCAGCTCTGAAGTATAATATAGGCTGCAACTCAGGATCAGGACAATATATGTAATAATATATATTTACAAATGCAGATTAGATCTATTTATAGACTCAAGGGTTTTTCTGGACTGGACCTTTTTCAATACTGATGACCTTTGTTTATAGGGGTGTCTGATAGCACTGGCCATAGCTGCCCTCTAATGGTACTGTTTATAGGTGCAGTCTGATGGCATATATAGCGTTGATTAGAGGGGGCATTCTGATGGCACTGTTCATAGGGAGTGCTCTGATAGTGCTGTTTATAGGGGGCACTCTGATAATGCTAGTTTTAGGGGTCGCTCTGATGGCACTGTTTATAGGGGGCACTCTGATGGCACTGTTTATAGGGGGCGCTCTGATAATGCTTTTTATAGGGGGCACTCTGATGGCAGTGTATATAGGGAGCGCTCTGATAATGCTTTTTATAGGGGGCACTCTGATGGCACTGTATATAGGGGGCGCTCTGATAATGCTTTTTATAGGGGGCGCTCTGATGGCACTGTTTATAGGGGGCGCTCTGATAATGCCATTTATAGGGGGCACTCTTATGGCACTGTTTATGGGGAAGATGCCACATATTTCTCTACTAGGGACATTTGTAGAACATCAAATATTATTTTAATGCCCTGGCAATATCAGTAAGCCCCAGTCCAGGCCGCGTGCACATTTCTATTCATGCTCCTGTTGCTTGGATGGGGTTACATTGCATAGTCGTGTACATTACATGGAGGCCGCCGCCGCTGCAAGCTCTGGAGACATTTAGGTAAAGTACAGACAATTCCCTTGCAAAGTGGAAATCATAACAGCAGCCAAGCTCCTCCGAGAATGGATATGTTTAGAAAGTCTTGGACTGATCTGTTCTAGGAAATCTTCCAGCTCTTTAATCAGCCTGTTTTTATAATAAATCTAACTTCTTAAACAATATAAGAAGGGAGCGGAGAAAACAGCCCCGAAGAAGGGGGGGGGGCAAGAACATAGCAAAACAGAGAAAATACTCTATGGCCTTGTATATGTATTGTATGTAAGGGGGCTGAATCATGACAATGTATAAAAGAGATGGAAACAGAGAGCGTTCCTTGTAGACGACTTCATCTATAAGCATAGTACATAGATAGTCAGCAACCCAGCGGAGGAAGACAAGGAGCTCGGGAGGGGTAGTCAATCCTGTTTGGGCTCGTGGTGACTGTATTTGGGCTCCACGAAACCAGGACCTGTTGAGTATATAGTAAGAGATCCAATTATGTAGTACATGGTGTTCTCATTTTGTAACATACAGCACGTTCTGTCCATACGAATACATATAAGTAATATGATCCGCCATTTTTCAAAGGATTTGTAGAAGCCTCCATACAGTGACACCTCATAAAGGAAGATTTACTACTCAAGGAAGAGACATTACTGTAAGAGACATTGTCTGTAAGACTAAACTGAGTGCTTTCTCCTTTTAAGAGGACCTTTCCCCACCTCCAATAACTCCAAGTCTTTGTACCTTTCAGTAGGTGGCGCTCCGCTAATTCCGGCTCAGTTTTCTCTGGCCCTGATCGTTCCTTAGCCATCGATGCTGACTAAGGTGTAATTTGCAGTTCTTGGGTCCCAATACAAAATCTGCAATGGGGCGCCCAACTACCCCGTGCTATTTAGAGTCGTGGTATATTTTATAGGGCAGAAGGTCCTCTGGGTTCCTCTTATGGTCCAGGGCCTGGTAGTGACTGCTACTGCTGCAGCCCTTATAGTGAAGCCCCTGAGAGCTGGTAATTTCAGCACCCATTATGCTATTTAGGCTCCCTACTGTCAAGTGGGCGGTCCTGGATTGAAGTAGATAGTCTGACACCGCCCACCTGACAGTAGAGCACAGAGCGCTCACGTCAGGGTCACTACTGCAGTTCTTAAAGACAGACAGGTATTGGGGCCTAAGTAGGACAGGCCAGAGGAAGTCTCCACGTAGGAGAAGCGTGCGATCCATTCGCGACTGACAGAGTCAATGGGCTGCACAGATGGGGACCAAGATCCGACCTCTCATCATGCAAATCAAGATATTACTGGTTTTGTCAATATGTAAATGAGCGCTGTACAGGAATTTGGGTGTTTCTTCTTAACTCTTTGGAGCAATAGCAACGCCCTTGTTGCTCCAAAGAGCTCATTTGCATATTGACAGCGATATCTCAGCAACGGAGACAGCGATAAGGGAAAAAACACTGTCTGATTTAGGTTATCCCACTGTCACACATCGGCACCCATGTAGATATGATCGCAGGATGCTGATACCCTGGGCCTACTCAAGTTGGAGGCATAGCCTAAAACTGACTGACAGCTTTATTACTGACCCCATAATACAGTATAATACATTGCACGACAGCGTGTGCCAGAGCCGGCTGTGTCTTGTACAGTAAGACATGTGTATGAATCCTCCGGATATCTGCACCTCGCACCAGAATTACCAGCCCCGGCCGACCCCGTGTGGACACCTCATTGATCACCAGGCACATATACAATATTAGGGCACCAAATACCGCTGACAATGATAAGACTAATTTTTGTTTCTTGTGATCCGTTTTCTCACCTCCTTAACAAGGTCGGTCTCCATGGAAACTGCGGCTCTTTCTATATTACACCGAACCTAATCTAGTTAATTGAGCCGATGGCTGACTATAGGGAAAAACAGGGAAAAACTATTACATACTGTTACACATGGTTACCCACAGATATGTGCACATACATACACAGATACATGCACATACATTCATACATACATACACAGATACATGCACATACATTCATACATACACAGATACATGCACATACATACATAAATAAACAGCTACATGCATATACATTCATACATACATACACAGATACATGCACATACATTCATACATACATACACAGATACATGCACATACATACATACAGATACACGCATTAATTTATGTCTGCTATATAGTCAATGTGCACCAACTTATAGAGCCCCTTTACAATTGTTATCAAAAGTACCCTGATAACAGCACTGCCCCATAACAATACAAGCCAAAGGGCCTCATAACACCTCTAACATTAGCCATCACATCTCAGCATCAAAGACACTGTGAATACTTCTGATGCTGCAGGAATGTAATAGTAGACAATATATACTGAGATTCATGGATCATTTACCTTAAATGTATACACTGCATTAATTCCAGACACTCACTGCTCAGCAACATCATGTATATGTTATCCTCATAAACCCTCTGCTGCTTATGTATACGTAACCTTTGTGGACCCAACTGTCTGCACTATGTACATGGTCATGATGTCTAATAATATCATATTCTTGTTCTTAATAGCATGATAAAACTGCCCCCAATGTACAAGAATATAACTACTATAATACTACTCCTATGTACAAGAATATAACTACTATAATACTGCTCCTATGTACAAGAATATAACTACTATAATACTACTCCTATGTACAAGAATATATCTACTATAATACTGCTCCTATGTACAAGAATATAAGTACTATAATACTGCTCCTATGTACAAGAATATAACTACTATAATACTACTCCTATGTACAAGAATATAAGTACTATAATACTACCTCCTATGTACAAGAATATAACTACTATAATACTGCTCCTATGTACAAGAATATAACTACTATAATACTACTCCTATGTACAAGAATATAACTACTATAATACTACTCCTATGTACAAGAATATAACTACTATAATACTACTCCTATGTACAAGAATATAACTACTATAATACTGCTCCTATGTACAAGAATATAACTACTATAATACTACTCCTATGTACAAGAATATAACTACTGTAATACTACTCCTATGTACAAGAATATAAGTACTATAATACTACCTCCTATGTACAAGAATATAACTACTATAATACTGCTCCTATGTACAAGAATATAACTACTATAATACTACTCCTATGTACAAGAATATAACTACTATAATACTGATCCTATGTACAAGAATATAACTACTATAATACTACCTCCTATATACAAGAATATAACTACTATAATACTACTCCTATGTACAAGAATATAACTACTATAATACTGCTCCTATGTACAAGAATATAACTACTATAATACTACCTCCTATATACAAGAATATAACTACTATAATACTACTCCTATGTACAAGAATATAACTACTATAATACTGATCCTATGTACAAGAATATAACTACTATAATACTACTCCTATGTACAAGAATATAACTACTATAATACTACTCCTATGTACAAGAATATAACTACTATAATACTGCTCCTATGTACAAGAATATAACTACTATAATACTACTCCTATGTACAAGAATATAACTACTATAATACTACTCCTATGTACAAGAATATAACTACTATAATACTACTCCTATGTACAAGAATATAACTACTATAATACTACTCCTATGTACAAGAATATAACTACTATAATACTGCTCCTATGTACAAGAATATAACTACTATAATACTACTCCTATGTACAAGAATATAACTACTATAATACTACTCCTATGTACAAGAATATAACTACTATAATACTGCTCCTATGTACAAGAATATAACTACTATAATACTGCTCCTATGTACAAGATTATAACTACTATAATACTGCTCCTATGTACAAGAATATAACTACTATAATACTGCTCCTATGTACAAGAATATAACTACTATAATACTGCTCCTATGTACAAGAATATAACTACTATAATACTGCTCCTATGTACAAGAATATAACTACTATAATACTACCTCCTATGTACAAGAATATAACTACTATAATACTACTCCTATGTACAAGAATATAACTACTATAATACTACTCCTATGTACAAGAATATAACTACTATAATACTGCTCCTATGTACAAGAATATAACTACTATAATACTGCTCCTATGTACAAGAATATAACTACTATAATACTGCTCCTATGTACAAGAATATAACTACTATAATACTACTCCTATGTACAAGAATATAACTACTATAATACTACCCCTATGTACAAGAATATAACTACTATAATACTCCTATGTACAAGAATATAACTACTATAATACTGCTCCTATGTACAAGAATATAACTACTATAATACTGCTCCTATGTACAAGAATATAACTACTATAATACTGCTCCTATGTACAAGAATATAACTACTATAATACTACCTCCTATGTACAAGAATATAACTACTATAATACTACTCCTATGTACAAGAATATAACTACTATAACACTGTCTCTTTGTACATGAATATGCGATAATACATAAAGGCAGAGGTAACTTTCATCCTAATATAAAAATCATATTTTCTGTTAATCTTTACTATTGTGTACTGTAAGTATTATCACGGATTATCCTCAGGGACAGGACTAGGATTATATTGCACTACATGATGTTCAGGACATAGATGTTACCACACTGTGCTAGTAAAACTAATGGAGTCAGTGATTCGGCAGAACATTGTATCATTCCTTGTTCGCTGGCTGTAATTATTTTGATTACGGTATTTTAATGAGCTTGTAAAAGTTATAAAAATTACTGTAGAGATGTCACATGACTTAAAAGTTAAACAACAATTGTATTGTTAGGTGACACTTATAGCAAATTGAAAAATAATCCCTAATTCGGAAAAGTACAAGCAGGAGGGATGAATTTCTGTTTTTCATATCCATCAACCCAAAAATACATAATACTCCAAATGGCCATAATCAAAGTGACCCACAGAATACGTTTCAGTTATCAATCATTCTGACAATTAGTGTCAGGAATTGCATAATAATTCCACAAGATCCCTCCAAAAAACTTTGTCTTCTATACATAATATTTACTCAGTTGTAATAAATCAAAACTAGAACCAATCCTGCAAAAAACAAGCCCTTATATGGAACAATAAATAAATGAAGGCTCTAGTAAGGCGGGGATAGAAAAAATATTTAGCCCAAACTTGCATTCTTAATGGATGCAACACGGTTCACATCTGCGTTTGGGTCTTACCACACAGACCCCATTATAATCCTAGTTTCCTCAGGTACCCACTTTTTTTTATGCAGATGGGTTTCCGTTCTGGGGTTCTCAAGCAGACTTTCGAATGGAAACTTGAATACAGATGTGAATTGGGCCTTAGTTCTGTTTTTCACCACCAAGAGTCAGAATAACATTTATTTATTTGTTTATTTTTTTTAGTGTTTTTGCAGTACTAGCTGTATTTTTCAATGACACAATTCCCAATATAATAGGCTCTATTCACATCTCAAGCGGACTCCACGAACGGAAACCCAAAATGTAAATAGAGCCTTAAAGGAGTTGTCTGGGATAAAATGAAATCCCTACACTAATCTAAACACCCTCCCCCCACCTATTTTCTAAATAACATAATTTATATTAAAAATGTTTTTTATATATTTACCCATATTCCTGGGGCAGTCATGAGTTAATTGGGAAGAGCTAGTAGTGGGTGGGAGCTAGAGAGACAGGGAGGGGGTGTATGGGAGGGAGACAGGAAGGGGGAGTGAAGTGAGAGGGGTTTGTGGAAGATACATAGAAGGAAGCTGAAGCAGGTAAACCAATGTAGAAGATACCAGGAGCTCCAGAAACTTCCTTAAGGTCTGTTATGCTGAACCTGTCAGCAGCTGTGGTGGGATATTTAAGTCACTTCTCAACTTTCCATGAGTTAATTTTACTAGTTAGGCTTTGTTCCTGTTTGTTTGATGTTATACTGACCGTAGCATTTTACCTTTAGCCCTTGTCTTCTGATTTTGGTGTTGACTGTGAACTCTCAGCTTGACCTTGGTCTGGATACATTTACTCTTTTGATTCCGCTCTCCTGGTTTGACCTACATTGTGAGTATTGTTGCAGATTCTAGATTCAATTTCATCTATTTCTTACTAAGCTCCTTGGACCTTAACCTGGGCCTCAGATCCTTCAGCCTCAGATCCTTCATCCGAGCGGTGGTTTGGGGAGGCCACTGGAGCAGCGCTGCTCCAGCAGCCTCCGCTCACGCTCAGGCAGAGAGCAGGTCGTCTCCGCTAAGCCCCGCCCCCTGCAATTTGTCACACCCCTCCACTCCTCCCCCTCCTCACGGGGGGGGGGGGGCGGCTTTCTGTAGTTCGCCTCGGGCGACGAAAGGGGCAGGTTTGCCCCTGCCCTCAAGCCATATGCTAAACATAACACAATGGGGGGATTATTAAGCCTGGAACTGGTGCAGATTTCAGATATAACGCACACATGTTTTCTAGCATAAGTCTTAATAAATCTTAGGGATCGGGGGCCTCCACCTCCGACCTGTTCATTAGAACTGTATAATCTCCATATACTACATATTCCTATTCCGTACCTATTCAGTATGGCCACTAACTGGTCTTGGAAGGTTCACATACTTTACATTCAGGCCCGATAGCTGCAAGGACACAACCACTAGAGTCCATGAGAATACAGATCACATAAAATGCGACTTGTACTAATAACATGAGGTGATGAATGGAATCCATATGTGGGTTATATAATATGCTAGAGTATACAAAGTTTTCAGACATGACTAGGTGAGACCAGATAGTTATTCAACCCTGCCTTGTACTATGTGTAATGAGAATGACGTGTTCTTATAGACGGGCGTGACACCGACATTTACTTATTCAATTATAAAAACATCCTAATAAAAAAAAGTCATATATCATTATTGTGTTGGCGTCTCCGGCACAATATTACTTCTATGTTTCTATAGGATATAGTATTGTAGTGTTCCCGTACTTTGGTTTGTCTTGTATATAAAAAGTTCAGAGCAGTGTCAAATCAATGTTTTTTTTTTGCATTTATTAGACCCCCTAGGGGTGCTGAACCCCAGGGGGTCTGATCACTAATGCAATGCATTACAATACTAATGCATTGCAAAAAATCATCCTTTCTTTTGCAGGCTGCATAGAACAGCCTGCAAAAGAAAGAGATTACAGACTGGCCGGGGAGCCTTGTAAAGGCTCCTGGCTGTCATGCCAATGTGACGTTGGCCCTGGAGCATGCACCGGCAAAATGGCGGCGCATGCGCCGCCGAGAAAATGGAGCCTCCGGTGCCTTTGACCGTGGTGCCAGAGGGGTTAATGCCTCCGATCGGTCCGGCACCCGGGTGGTCACCATAGTTACACACCCGACATGCGCCATACTATTACAGCGGATGTCGGGAAGGAGTTAAAAGCTGAATGCTAGATATAGTTGCTTATTAGAGATGAGCGAACACTGTTCAGATCAACAATACGAACTTAGTATGGATCCGCAACACTGAGGTAAGTATAAAATCTTGTTTATTCCATCAAATTAAAACAGGTCGAAGGGACCTCCAGACAAAACATGAATCCATTAAAAAGTGCAACAAAAGGAAGAAAAAGTGAGAAAAAACATAATGCCGCGAGTCTGACGCATTTCGGGGTTTTTTAATGCCCCTTAGTCATAGCTCTATCGGTCAGTTCTAAATGAAAGTTCATTTAGAACTGACCGATAGAGCTATGACTAAGGGGCATTAAAAAACCCCGAAATGCGTCAGACTCGCGGCATTATGTTTTTTCTCACTTTTTCTTCCTTTTGTTGCACTTTTTAATGGATTCATGTTTTGTCTGGAGGTCCCTTCGACCTGTTTTAATTTGATGGAATAAACAAGATTTTATACTTACCTCAGTGTTGCGGATCCATACTAAGTTCGTATTGTTGCATCAACACAGCTCCGTGGAATCGGGAGAACGGGTCGTGCACCTGGGTAATGCTTCTGAGACTAAAGAAACATTCATCTGAATGGTGAGCTTACCTCTCATATTTATATACTGTTCAGATCAGCTGATCCGAACAGCACGCTCCCATAGAAATGAATGAAAGCACCTGTGACGCCGGCCGGCCGCCGGCAAAGTCAGCGTCATAGGTGCTTCCATTCATTTCTATGGGAGCGTGCTGTTCTGATCGGCTGATCCGAACAGTGTTCGCTCATCTCTATTGCTTATGCTTGAAATTGGTATAATGTGATATGATAAGATGGCGCCTGTATCCAGGATGGGTGCAAGAAAAACCAAATGCTTGGCATGCTGCCAGAAGACAGTGCACCAAGGTCACCACGCAGGACCGGGAGTAGCTGGCTATGTATGGCACTGCCTAAACTTTTTCTGTTTGATTGAGATGCATCATACCAATCAGGAATGAATATGGAGACTTACCTTGTTGTTATTTCTTCCTTCCTACTTGATTGAGAGAGGAACTAATACCAACATTGTGTGTCTGGTGTCATTTCCTTACTGCCGGCACTCAGCCTAATTAATTAGGATGACGACAGTTACCCCAGATTATTGGTCAATTGGTCATCAACACGGCTTTGACCTTATCAGAAGCACTAAGGGTGCTCCATTGCTCCAAAAGGCTACACCCCAAACTGCTGTAATACGCCCCCCTTCCCTCCTCCCTTCAGCTTAGAAAGAATTATAAAGAAATAAAGAAAACAAAAAGTTTCTTTATTGCAAAACCAAACTACAAAACTGTGTGATATAATATTAATTTGCATATATATATATATATATATATATATATATATATACAGTTTATATGATACATGTTGTACAGATTGTCAGATTTGTAACTGTGTTGATCCAGAATAAGGAAAACCAAATCTAAATCTAAATCCTGACCACTTAATTTATATTCTTAATAATGACACCGACGCTCTACGTATTGTAGGATGTAGAATTATACTTTTGTTAAAACAATAGCCGTGTCATTTTCGATTCATGTTGCAATTCTCCCATCATCGATTCCTGTGAGATTAATCCAAACTTTCAAACGTTCTCATCTGGTAATGAGTTATACACACACAGAATAGTTGTTGCCTTTTTATCTACCGAGCAGATTTTGATAGTCCTCATTGCCTCGCGACGTGACCACCCCTTATGTACAGTATCTGATCTGAAATGGAAGCAGGAAGTTCTTTCTTCTGTCACTGAGGATGACCCTCCATACTTTTGTTCCCTTCCACTGCAAACCCCCCCCCCAAAAAAAAAAAAAAACAGAACTCATGCACTGTCATGTAGGTTAGAAAACAATCAAGGAATTAAAAAAAAGTCCATAGATAGGAAAAACTGAATGCCATCTGCATGTCCAGGTTTGCACCAATTTTTTTTAATTGCTCCCATTCATTCATCCTACTATAAAATTTGTGTGTTTGGATGTTTGTTCCTCAATCACACAAAAACGGCTGAACGGATGAAATTTGGCACATAGATAGATTGTAACCTCGATTAAAACATAGGTTACATTTTATCCCGGTAAATAACATGACTTCACGACTGTTATGAATTTATGTTCACCTACTATATTACACTGCTCTTGCTGGCAGCAGCTTGTCTCAGGTCCCAGGTCTGTTATCCCTCTATGTAAATACTCAGCTAACCCTCAGTCCATTCTGTACATGCATTTGCATATTATCTGATCTGCTACAGGCAGTGCTGACACACTGACATGGAAAAACACCTTTAATCCAAATTAGCAGTTTGCTACTTTTAAACATGCCGGGAAACAGAATCTAATTTGTTGCAAAATTCTAAAACAACGACAGCTATGAAGGAAGCCAGAAGTCACAGGGTTCTCCTCAAGCGGAGCAATTCTTATAGGGCCACTACACAAACAAAAAATGCAATATACCCGTGCGAAGCCGGGTCCGCCTGCTAATCTTAAATAAAAAACAGCATATTTTTAATTTAAAATGTCATAATGTGTTTGTGTATCCATGGTTACAGACTACAAACACATTGTGTAGTCTGATCCTGCAGGCCTATGTTATTCACCCCATGTGTCACTGAATTTATCTGTAAGTTACCAAGAAGGAGCAGAGGAAGAGGAATAACACATATCTGCAAGATTAGACTACTTGCAGTACTTGTTTGTAGTCTGTAAGTATGGCAACTGTAGTCAATGTCTAGGGGATGTGACTGGGCATCTTCACCCTGCAATTTCAACCTTGGTTCCTAGTGGAAGCTGGTCTCTTAGTCGAGGTATAAACTTAAAGTTTGGCAAAGGGAGGTCACTGATCCCTGACCCTTATAAGGTTCATCACCACCGTGCAATGTCAACCTTGGTTCCTAGTGAAAGCTGGTCTCTTAGTCCAGGTATAAACTTAAAGCTTGGCAAAGGGAGGTCACTGATCCCTGACCCTTATAAGCTTCATCACCACCGTGTAATGTCAACCTTGGTTCCTAGTGAAAGCTGGTCTCTTAGTCCAGGTATAAACTTAAAGTTTGGCAAAGGGAGGTCACTGATCTTGACGCTTACAAGGCTGAAAGGGATGGAGTAGGTTTTTGGTGGTTCTTGTGCACTTTTTGTATGGCATGCTACACTTCCTTATGGCACTCGGGTGGAGATTGCACATACTCAAAAAAAAACAAAAGCAAAAAAACCTATAGTCCTATGATTTTTGGATGGGAAATAACCTATGAGGTCAAGGAAATTTGTTGAGGGTAAATAAAGACTAAGCTGATCTGTGAGGGTCTATTTTGATCTTTGCTATGTGCCCGTTTTCTTTTATATTTGCCATTGCACATGTCCCATGGCTTCCAAAGAATTCTTGGACCGTACCACTTGACCGTACGTCATCTTGGCCCCATATTTAGAGTAGATGTGTAGGGATGCACTGCAGAGTAAGACAACCATGGTCAAATAACCTATGAGGCAGTTTTCCCTTTGAAGTCCATGTATCGGTGTCAGGGTCATAGCAATCGAAGGAATCGGAGTCCTCGATGGTGTTGTCCACAGTCAGACACCGGCCGCCTGTTACGTAAATTTTATTCTGCATGACGGTGGCCCCATGGTGCATTCTTCTGTCCTTCATGTCGGCACATTTGACAAATGTGTTTTTTGCCATATCGTAGGCGATTATTCTTCTGGTGTAACCTGGAACGAAAAAAAAGAGTGAGGGACTCATTTCTATGGGAAAGTTCATGGGTTTGGCCTGGAATTTTTTATTTATGGCCTATCTTTAGGATCTGCAGGATCATCGGACGTGCAGTAGTGGTGCCAATCTACTGTATAGGGTGTATAGCAATGACTGAATGGCTGGTCGAGTCCCCTGTTGTACCCCCACCGATCAGATATTTATGGCCTATCCTAAGGCTAGGTCATAAATTAAAAATTTCTGGCTTACCCCTTTGACTAAATAGGGTTATTTAAATCCGAATATCCAAATTGTTGACCCACAATTCACAAAAATTCCTTAGACCTCCATGAAATAGATTTTTAAGTGCTAGAACGTTGCAATAAAAACTCACCTCCGATTATTATAATCTTCTCCCCAACAACAACGGCCGGGGCGCAGACATTTTTTACCATTCTGGTCTCCATCCTGAACCACATATTCCTGAAAACGTGATAAACCTAAAACAGAAGAACGCGAAGAATTTATAGTACATGTTCACATTGAAGTTATTCTATAGTCATGCAGGTCAACAGTAAGGCTGAGCCGATCTTCAGATTTCAGGATCGATTTTAAAATCCAATTTCCGATCATTTACCAGCCGATCCCGATCGCGAAATTTGCTCGATCGCCGATTGGGATCCGATCTTTCCCGATCCCGATCGCTCAACCCTATTAATGATGTATACAAGGATAGGGTTGAGCCAATCTTGAGATAACCTCTGACCTCGATCCCGTCGGAAAAGATCGGGATCGGAATTCCGATCGCGATCGTTAAATTTACTTGATCGCCAATCGGAATCCAATCTTTTCCAATCCCGATCGCTCAACCCTAGTCAACAGTGACAATTTTTGGGGATATAATTTTGCAAACAAGACTACAAAGTTCTGTGGTTTATGAAATTTTGCCCCTACAAAATTCTCTGCCCCCAATTTTATTTTTTCCTTACGCCTTCCGCTCCATCATACAAAAAGGAACGCCAGTAGGGTACAGTAGAAATCGTGGAGGGAAACAATAGTTGTTACAAGATTTTGGATGGGCCCTTTATTTCCCAAGAAGGATCTAAGGACACACTTACGTATTGTTCTAATCCTATTCTGCTCCAGGCAGCGCAACGCCCACATAAAACGTTAACTATGATAAATAGTTACACGAAAATACCGAAAAGTGCGAAATATTCTGCCTGAACCACAGAAGGACGCTGTAACTTTAGAAGTGATCGGTGGTACGATATTATCTTACAGCCTTCCATCTTAGCTTATACATTTATCGCAACGCTGAAATTAAAAAGAAATTTTTTTTTTTCACCAGATGTGGTGTCTCCCAATGACCTATAGGTGTCACTGGTGTAGATTATTTCCTAGGCTTTTAGTCAGTGACTAAAAATCTTATCACATAGTCTAAAAGTCGCCCTACACATTACATAAAAGTTGTCCGATTGTAGATGGACCAGTAAACCATTTAATGTATATGGGGGTGCCCAAGTGTGGCAAATGTCAGGTAAAGAAGGATTGGACTGTTTGATTTCAAAATGCCCAATCCGTATGTTTTCATAGGAGTGTGGATATGTATTGAGGGGAGGGGTTAGCTGTTTGCCAATTATTTGGGACCCTTGCCTAAGAGGAAGATCGAAGGGACTATGACTGCAGGATCCGACTACACAAAAGTTGTTTGTAGTCTGTTGCCATGAGGTGTAGACTAGAGATGAGCAAATCGGCAGATTCAACCAAGATTTTCCAAAAGTTTCTGGTTCGATCTGAGCCTGAAGCTTTGGGGCTTCATCACCCACGATCTGGACGCAAGATTGGAAAATTCTTATTCTCTGGGGTATCTTCGTGATGTTGATGCCCCCCATGTGACCCAATCACTGGCCTCAGGGGTGACATTTCCTTGTAGTCTGTTACCATGTAAACTTATAGATCTTCCTAAGAGATGTAGACTAGCGTTGAGCAAATTGTTTGGAATTGGACCAGATTCAAGCAGAATTTTTCAAAAGTTTCAGGTTCACCTGAACTTGAAATTTTGGGGGTTCATCACCCATGATCCAGAAGTAAAATTTTTAAATTATTATGCTCTGGAGTCTCTTCATGACGTCGATGCACCCCATTTGACTGCTAAGGCCCAATCATAGGCCTCAGCGGTGACTATGGGGTAGACAACATCACCCAGGAGGCCATGAGAGACCAGAAAAGGACCAAGAGGGAGCACCGGGTGCCATAAGGGGTATTGAGGGAAGGTGAGTATAACTTTGAGACGTTGAGTAAAAACATCCAGCCTGCCCAAAATTCTTAAACAATAAAACATAACTTTGACTATATAGCAAGTTAAAACATCTTACAACATGGATCCAGGAGAAGAAGACAAGAAAAGCCTACTCGTTTCGAAACCTACATTGAGGTCTCTTAGTCATAGCTAAGGAGACTGGTGCAAGTGAAAACCAGAGTAGCGAGGCAACCAACTATGGGGCTAAAATTTGTAAAATGGCCTATCATGGTTTTTTTAGGCAACTTGTCCACATTTCTAATGCACCCTATTAATAGATGGTGAAGTATATTCTATAGGTAATAGGACTGGGCTAATTTACCTGTATAAGTCGGACTGGATTTTGCATCACATCCTCACCACCAAAAAGGTATATCCTTTCATCTTTGGTGGCCACTGCCGGATGGAGGACAGCGACTGGCATACTAGCCATCACCTCCCAAGAGTTATAAATGCTATCGAACCTTTCCATCGAGTTCAGAAGTTGTTGTTTTGCTCCAATTCCACCGATTGAGAAGATATAGTTTCTGAACCCAATACTCCTGTGAGAGTATCTCGGAACAAGCATGGGTTCGCCTTTGCGCCATTGATTTAGTTTAAGAGACAGAATGTAAACACTGGAAGCAACGGCGTTTTCTTTGTTGCCGATGACTAACCCTCCAAGGACGTACACGTTACCGTGCAACCCAACGGTAGAAGCCTTATGTAGACGTGCCGGGAGCTTGGCAAGTCTTAACCACTGGTTGGTTTTCTCATTATACAACAAGACATCTCTGGTGGTCTGCTGGTTGTCTTTCCGGCCTCCTATGTTGATGAGGAATTCTTGGTGAGAATATCGACGTGGGACATGACATATAGGCTTAATTTCGGGGGAGAGGGTCGAGTTATGGCCAAATAAGACCCTACATGCTGATTCTAACATTCTCCTGCAGGACAGCGAAGCCTGAATAAGAGGGTCATTGGCAATGAAATGGAAAAGGAAAGTTGGATGGACATACTGGAGTCTGACTTTTTTAAACAATTCCTGTACATAGCAGCGTCGGCCATGTTCATCATGTCTAATCCAGGTCATCAGAGCCTCAAACACTTGTTCTTCTTCGCCACAAAGGTCATCATCTCCTATATAGTCCAAGAGTTCGGAGACACTAAGATCATTCAAGTCTTCAGAAATGGACACGTCTTTAAAATACTGCAACGCCATTTGTCTAGCTTTCTCTTTGAGGCTCTTACAGCTAAAGAACTCAGAAAGTCGGATCATACTCAAACAGTTTTGAGGAGTCATTTGGTCCTGGAGAAATTTTGAGCAGATTCCCAATAGTTTTTCATACTGTAGTAGTGAAGCGGCTTGAATGAGACTAAAGACGTTGTCTAAGGTGATGAGGATCTCTCCAGTGTAGACGTAGACAATAATGCGATGAAGTGTATCGGAGTCAAGGCCCATCAAAGACACCTTATCCTGGTTACTTTCCTTGAAATTGTTGCAGAACATGGCCTTGAAGTATGGACTACTGGAAGCCAAGACGCTCCTATGACAAGGGAACTCGCAGTCATCGCTGCAAATGGTAACGTCAATAAGTAATCTGGATTCTCTCAATTTGTTGAGCTGCCTCAATAAGTCACTGGAGAAGTCTTCATCATGGAAGAGTAAGACTTCATTGGTTTTTCTATCCATGGTGGCCCGAATATTCTGATTAAATAAGTCCCCAATGAGTGAAACTCAACTTCTGTAGAGAGAAGCCATACTAGTATCCGCCAACCTATAAAAGATGAGAGTTATCATTAGTTTTAAGCCATCATTTTTGGTTAATGGTCTTAGACTAAGTCTAGATAATTCCCAAATGTTAAACTACTCAGACCGTGACCGTATATGTGATTTTACAGGAAACCGTCCTCTAGCTCAGGTTTCGGTAAACATTATGGTCGAGGATGGATAGTTCTTGTTTCTTAACTTTATGAGCGCAGTAAAAGTTTTACTAGACAACATGAAAAGAAAGAAAAGTTTTTGTGATTTCTGCAATTTTAGTTGTGACTCAAGTAAAGATTTCATCATAAGATTCCCTATTATGAATGTACAAGGGAGACTATTACTGTCTGGACACAATAGATGGGGAGTTTATATGGAGGCAGTGATTGGGGGGGGGGCGTTAAAAAGAAAGAGTCTAATACATATGGACAAGTCGTGGTTGGAAGAAGTCATCATGGTGGTCTGGGTTGAATGGAGAAACAAAAGTAAAGTGATCAAGTTCCAACAGAAAAGGCATCATTTGTGGTTGGGTTTTTAGATATGTTTTATTGGCTCCAGTCTCTGTATAATGGCCAGGCGCCTGTATAGCCCCTCAACTCCCATTCCCAATCCCATTAACACCCTTGGCCACTATACAGAGCACTGAACTATCTGCTTGCGACTCCTTGTAGTAAAAGAGTGGAACTGGTCCCGTACATTTGATCCATGCAGCCCCCCAACAATCTGATATTTATGAACTTTCTTAAAAACGTTCCTGACAAAACTACCAAACACCAGGTCTAAGAAAAATAAACCTGCAGACAGGAAAGAGGGGGGGTTAAAAAACGGGAAATGATGCAATTCCCGCCTATAACTAAGATGTCAAATCACTAGACACCGATAATTGTGACAATAAACCAATGGGCATCCAAATGACCCCTCAGCTTTACACCAGTCACATAGGGAGAGGTTGGTATTTGGCAAGCTGGGAGTCCTGCAATAGCTGGTGGCCAAAGGTAGAGCCCACTGGTCTAGGTCTAGGAGAACGTCGGATTCCCATGGGGTCTACAGTCTTTAGAAATTGAGTGTAATGGGAGAGGGCGGCCATAATTGAGCACTGAAGATAGCGACTTGCATTGCAGATGTACCTAGTGCCACGTGGATGTCTGCAGACATGTCTACAACCCTTCTTCTATTATTATAATGTTTTTGATACATGACTGTTCTTCCTCACCCCGCCGCTCTCGTTTATTGACATTGACTCTTGGCATTAGGTTGCGTTGACTAGTCTGGCAGCTCCCTAGCCCCCTGCTATGTTTGAGTCCCCTGGTTTGACCCCTGGCTTATAACTGGAATTCTGGATTGTCGTTCCTGGCCGGACTGAATGTTCCACATCTGGCAAGTTTCTGGCCATCTACTACCTCCTGAGACCCCTGGAACCATCTTTTTGTGTTAATTTTCTCTACCAACTCTCTGATTCTCCCGTGCACCCTGACTTTTGTGTTATTAAAATCGTTTTGTACCTAGTTCACCGACCCCGGCACTAAAGGTCATGAGGTCCAACTACTTTAGGAATGATACACTTGGTTGGAGTTGTCAATAATGTGGTCTGGGGTGGAAAGGGACGTTGACTATAGTCAAAATAATGGGCAATTAGGGGTTCAAGTTTGGGGAACAGTCAAGGGCCACTGTATGCGTCCTAATAATACTCCCCTGAAGTACTCACACATAGGTGCATATATGGCCCACATAATATTAGTATATAATACACAGGTACAATGCAGTATCCTAATAATAATTCCATAAGAAGCCAATATAATACTACCGTGCAGTCACCCCATAATATTACACCACAACTCCCAAACATCAGTATACGCCTCCATATAACAGTGGGAGGTTTCATTTGGCTCTTGAAGTTCCCGTCCTTACGCCTTGCTTGTGAACGGGGTTCTGGACGGTTCCAATAGTGTGTACATATTGTAATCATATATGACGTGTGTGTGTGTGTGCACTATGTATAGTGTTGTCATATGTAATGTATGGTCATGTATACTATGTATAATGCGTGCAAATGATGTAGCCAGGTATGGAAAAACGCCATAAAGTAAGAACACTTTCAGAAATAGAAGGGTTAATAGTTTATTTTTGTCAATTATTGAAATGAAGTGAATAAAGAAAATCAATATGTAAAATCCCATCAATATTTGGTGTGACCTTTGCCCTTTGGAGGAGGAGTCCTGGAAGTGATGATATGGCCCCCACATATGTAGCCCTAGTTTCAACATCATCCACTCTGTCTGGGGTAACATAAAGAGACAGACGGATTGGAGCAAGGCAACATCCACAGAAGATCTGGGCTGAGTTGTCCAAGATGGCGGCGGGAACAATCTCCCTGCCCAGTTCTGCCAAAAACTGTCTGCAAGAACTGATGGAAGGCAAAGGGCAAAGGTCACACCGAATATTGATGGAATTTACATTTCTCTTTTCTTCATTCAGAAAAGTAAACTATTACCCAAATTTTTGCTCAGTTCTGAATATAATGTAGGGTTATGCATACTATATATATTTATTTTAATCTTATATCATTGGGCAAACAACTGATCTCCAAAAAACCTGCATACAACAGAATAGGACCTACAGTCCTATGTAAAACTACACATGACAAATTGTAATATCACTACAAGTGATAGATAGATAGATAGATAGATAGATAGATAGATAGATAGATAGATAGGAGATAGATAGATAGATAGATAGATAGATAGATAGATAATAGATAGATAGATAGATAGATAGATTAGATAGGAGATAGATAGATAGATAGATAGATAGATAGATAGATAGATAGATAGATAGATAGGAGATAGATAGATAGATAGATAGATAGATAGATAGGAGATAGATAGATAGATAGATAGATAGATAGGAGATAGATAGATAGATAGATAGATAGATAGATAGATAGATAGAAGATAGATAGATTAGATAGATAGATAGATAGATAGATAGATAGATAGATAGATAGATAGATAGATAGAAGATAGATAGATTAGATAGGAGATAGATAGATAAATAGGAGATAGATAGATAGATAGATAGATAGATAGATAGGAGATAGATAGGAGATAGATAGATAGATAGATAGATAGATAGGAGATAGATAGATAGATAGATAGATAGATAGAAGATAGATAGATTAGATAGGAGATAGATAGATAAATAGGAGATAGATAGATAGATAGGAGATAGATAGATAGATAGATAGATAGATAGATAGATAGGAGATAGATAGATAGATAGATAGATAGATAGATAGATAGATTAGATAGGAGATAGATAGATAAATAGGAGATAGATAGATAGATAGATAGATAGGAGATAGATAGATAGATAGATAGATAGATAGATAGGAGATAGATAGATAGATAGATAGATAGATAGATAGGAGATAGATAGATAGATAGATAGATAGATAGATAGATAGATTAGATAGGAGATAGATAGATAGATAGGAGATAGATAGATAGATAGATAGATAGATAGATAGATAGATAGATAGATAGATATGAGATAGCTCTCCGGGGTCCGACTCCAGAACCTTTGCCCCAGTTGGAGGAAAGTCTAGCTCCTGCTGTGAAATACATATAGATAGATAGATAGATAGATAGATAGATAGATAGATAGATAGGAGATAGATAGCCACCTTCCAGTTTGGCTTTGCACCCGGTTTGTATGCTGTGCTGCTTCTGCATTTTTTTCTACTAGATAGATAGATAGATAGATAGATAGATAGATAGATAGATAGGAGATAGATAGATAGATAGATAGATAGATAGGAGATAGATATATAGATAGATAGATAGATAGATAGATAGATAGATAGGAGATAGATAGATAGATAGATAGATAGATAGATAGATAGATAGGAGATAGATAGATAGATAGATAGATAGATAGATAGATAGGAGATAGATAGATAGATAGATAGATAGATAGATAGGAGATAGATAGATAGATAGATAGATAGATAGATAGATAGATAGATAGATAGATAGATATTTTACCTGGATACAGCACTGTCTTGCCTGTAGAGCCATGTCTTGTTTTCAGACTTTGTTTACTGTGGCGGTGACTTCTGCACCTTTCTGGGCACACATGCCAGCGGAGGAGATGCTAATATTAGCTGTATTCTGGCCTCCCGGTGTTGTCACATGTGACCTGCCATTGGCAGCGAGGTGGTTGGGGCTGCGAGTTACACAGCATGTCCCGGCCTTGTTTTTCCAGCTAATGTTTATATATAAAGCTTATCCAGATAGAAGGATTTAGCCGCTGCTCTAGAAACTTCTCCAGCTCCTTGTCCTACAATAACTGCAATCGGAGACCTCTGTAAACAGAGAGGAATATTTATGGCGGTGGCTGAACTTCTGTTTTCTTCTTTTTGTAATAACAGATATTTCTGCAGACTCTCTCCGAGTCCTGGCACCTGACTAAAAGAAACTTCAGCCATGTAGTAGTCTGTATGCGGGGCGGACGTACCAGATGTGCATCTGCATAGGGGCCCTGGAAGTAAGGGGGGCCACTATACATTAAATGCAGCTCCCTACTGTCTGTCCCCACTTTGCTGGGATTGTTCCAAATTTTCAGAAACAATTGCAACAATTCAAGCGTGTCCCAGTAAATTTCACCCTGATGTGAGCTGGATTTGTATGAATTTCAGCCAAAAGTGGTCATTCCCATATAGATACGGAGACTATCTGTCATATACTGCACACAATAAGCAGAGGAGAATCTGCTCTATAACTGATTCTCTCACTCAGAAACAGCCCCAGGACCATGCAGGACATATACAGAGATACACTTACCTGTACTGATGTGATAAAGTACTTGGGCTGAGATAGAAAGCTCCTATTTAGCTCCAGCAGCAGACGAAACCTGTGTTTCTATTCATATCTCTCTCTCTGTCCCAATAATCACTTTCTTCTCTCCCCCTCCATAGATATGTGTCATCTGAGTCATCTGACCTGCATTTTGTTTTGAGATGGATGTAGCAGAATTTTCAGAGTAAAAGTCCGTTTAGCAGAGAGGAGGTGGAGCAGGAAAACAGCCTGATAAGATATATTACAAAGTATCTTACAACTGTCTATATTATTCATTTGTGTGGTGAATGGGGTTGAGCCGATCTTGAGATTTCAGGATCGATCCAGCCGATCGCGATCGTGAAATTTGCTCGATCGCCGATCAGGATCTGATCTTTCCCAATCCCGATTGCTAAACCCTAATTGTATATTATATATACAGTGGGGTTGAGCTGATCTTGAGATTTCAAAATCCGATTTCCGATCATTTTCCAGCCGATCCCAATCGTGAAATTTGCTCAATCGCCGATCGAGATCTGATCTTTCCCGATCCTAATCGCTCAACCCTAGCAGTGAAGTATTGATCTCTACTGGTGTGAATAAAGTACTTGGGGTAATATAGAAAGCTCTAATTTAGCTCCAGCATCAGACTAAGCCTTGGTTTCTCTCCATAGAGATATGTATTACTTCTCTGTAAGTTTTCTCTCAGTTGGAGCAAATTAAGGTTAGGGTCACATCTGCCCTCGAGTCCCCGTTGGAGACAATGCTCCTAAATCCATGAATACATAAATGAAGACACCAACAGGACAAAAATTTAGCAAGAAAATGAGTCAAGACAAAAGTTTATTTAATAAGTCGCTGTCGCTTTTCCAGACAGTTAAACATTACAAAAGACATTTGGAGATGACATTAAGATTGGTAGAAATCCGCTCCTCATCTACTTCTAGACGGGTAAAATTCTACAAAGTAAGACTCAATGCAGAAGAGCGATGAGCAGCCGGCCGAAATCTCCCGAGGTGTCCGACTTGATGGCGTCCGCTAGGCTCTTCTTGTACAGCTCCTGGTATTTCTCTTTGATCGTCTGAAGGTCAATCTGTAACATATAGAACATAGAAGATCATCTGTAGGTGAACCCATGTGACCTATATACTGTCGCGTTACCTATGGAACAATATACTGTACATATGTGTATATTTTAGGTAGGGAGGTTCAAGTCTGTGATGGCCACTGAGGCTGCCCTTTAAGTGGAGGGGTAGCTACTTTTGGGTAGTGTATTTAAGTCGCAGTCTTTCTGGGCCGGACATGCCTGAAGTTGCCGATTGTTTGGAATATTTGGAATGGGGCAGATGGTAATAAAGGTATAATCTGTGATACAGTACTGCTATTTCCAGTGATATAACCCTATGGCACTGTATACAGTAGTGTCCCTTGTGCACTGTTATATCACTGTAGTGACGGAACTGGGATCGGACATCGGCCGCGATGGGGACAATTCCTGATTTTGTTGGATAACTTGTATCCTTATCCTTGCCTACTGGGCCCCTGTACAACAGTATTACATACCTCCCAACTTTTGAAGAACCAAAAGAGGGACAAATTGTGCAGCGCGCGTAGCGGCAAATTTAGCCCCGCCCACTTTTGTGTTGACTCCGCCCGTTCTCATAAATTTTTCATGTGCCCGCACACAGTATAATCCTCCTACAGTCACCCGTAAATTATATGTCCCCCCTCTATCTCTCCCCCAGTTTCATATACACCCTTCATCTGCCCCCATTTTCATATCCCCCCTCCATCTCTGTCCCCAGTTTCATATACACCCTTCATCTGCCCCCAGTTTCATATCCCCCCTCCATCTCTGCCCCCAGATTCATGTTCCCTTCAGCTCTGCCCCCAGATTCATGTCCCCTCCATCTCTGCCCCCAGATTCATGTCCCCTCCATCTCTGCCCCCAGATTCATGTCCTCACATCTCTGCCCCCAGATTCATGTCTCCACATCTCTGCCCCCAGATTCATGTCCCTCCATCTCTGCCCCCAGATTCATGTCTCCACATCTCTGCCCCCAGATTCATGTCCCCACATCTCTGCCCCCAGATTCATGTCCCCACATCTCTGCCCCCAGTGTCATGCCGTCCTCTCCTTCATCTGCCCCCAGTTTCACGTTCCACCTCAGTGTACACATTACACTTACCTTCTCCTCGTTCCCTCGCCGCTCTCTCTCTCTCGCATACAGTTGTAGACGCGATGTGACGTCATCACATCACATCTACACAGCCAGTAGGCGGCGTGCAGCGGCGAAGCGAGGAGCTGAACTGTGACATACCTCCCACCAACCGGGACCGCGGGACACGACACCGGAATCGTGAATGTCCCGCGGAAATCGGGACGGTTGGGAGGTATGGTATTACCCGCCGTGCCCATTCCTGTATCCCTACAGCCCAGAATATACCGTATTTTTCGGACTATAAGACGCACTTTTTTTCCCCAAAATTTTGGGGGGAAAGAAGGGTGCGTCTTATAGTCTGAAGGTGGCGCCTGGCATCTGCTGTAATAGAGAGGCGGAAGCCGGCAAGGGATAGACGCCATTACAGGTGCTGGGGCCTGAGACATCGCTGCGCTCCTATGCCCTGCATGAAGCCAGCAGCAGCGGGAGGAGTGATGCTATTCCGCTCCTCCGTGCCCCCGCCGCTGGCTTCATGCAGGGCAGAGGATCGTAGCGATGTCTCAGGCCCCGGCGTCTATCCCTCCCCGGCATCCGCCTCTCTAGTACAGCGGATGCCAGGTCAGTATCCGTGGCCCCTTCTCCCCCGGGGCCGGTCCCCACCGGCCCCGTACCTGTAAAGTTGCAGGCCGGCTCCTGCGCGGCGATATCGCAGGAGCCGACCTGTTCGGGTGAGAGCCGGGAGCCTAATGAGGCTCCCAGGCCTGTCACTGCTATATTAGTATTGCGGCTGGTCTCTATGACCAGCCGTAATACTAATAGACAGAATGTCCCATAGACGGCAATACAGTTGTATTGCCGTCTATGGGACTTGCAATCAAGTGACCGCAGGCTCAAGCCCCCGGGGGGGAATAAAATAGTAAAAAAAAAAAAAAAAAAAAAGCTTTAAAAATATAAAATAAATAAAAGTTCTAAATCACCTCCTGTTTTTTTTTTTTTCAATACAAGGTGATCTAAGCAATAGATATCCCCCAAAATGGTATAACTAAAAATTACAGCTGGCCCCGCAAAAAAAAACGCTCTATGCATCCCCGTACAGCTGCAGGGTCACCTGTCAATGTGGCCTTGCAGCTGTTGCAAAACTACAACTCCCATATATTAAATATTTTACCAGTTTTTGCTTCAAAATTTTTTTTCCCTATTTTCCTCCTCTAAAACCTAGGTGCGTCTTATAGTCCGAAAAATACGGTATATGTACAAGTTTCATTGGTATGTGATGGATTTAGATGGTGAGTATATACACAGAATACAATGAGTATATATCTGTATCCGGGCACGCTGCCTCTTCTATATATCATATATCATCAAGTCAGGCCTTTTCCCACAACAGATCCGTTTCATCATCCTTGGCTCAGGTCTAATACACACACAAGTACATGACTGTGAAACAAATAATATCTCTAGTGCCCCCTAGTGGTCAACACAGGAATTCAGCCTTTAAAAGTATGCGTTTACTCATTTTTTGTCACTAGTTCGCATATTTTTCATGACTTTTTTCTTAATCCCTTTAACCCCCATAATGGGACTTATAAATCCGTCCGTCTGCTGAAATTTCCCCACTTCGGGACTATTAAAGGATTATTTTAGGATTATTTTATAGATTTTCTGAGTCTCTTACCTCTGCCCTGGTGACAAGGATTCGGATTAATGTGTCTTCATCAGTTCCAGCTCCCTTCATGGCTTTGTAAAGTTTCTTGGCAAAATATCCTTGACAATCCTTAGTGCATTGCGCTGAGAAAATATTAAATATGATTTATTAAAGGGGATGCCGGTCACTGACTATTTACTGTCTTCTATCTATGTAGAAAATGATAAAAATGTCTGGAGTCAAGGCCAACATCTGGTGCGCGTTTATTTTAGAATATTTCTTTATAGACGTGGAATAAATTCTATATTTTATTATGTCACCACTAGAGGGAGCTTACCACATACTGTGTATACATTCTTGGCTCCCCCTAGTGGACAACTTTTGTATCTCGAAGACAAAACCCGTCCATCGGTTTGGTCTGGTACTGCAGCTCAGATTATTTGGCGTGAACAGAGCTGAGCTGCAATACCAAATACAACCTGTGTCCAGGTGAGGCGCTGTTTCTTGAAAAAAGTAACTTTTTTTTAGAATTCTGTGCAAACTTTTTAACTATTTTTGGACCTCCAGATAACTTAAAACATCCAAGGAGTCCTCGTGTAACTCCGAAGTTCTAGAACATCCTTGCTTAGTATGTAGCGACACGGGAATCATACAGCTGCGAGAGAGGGGAGCCAGCTGTCAGAGACCGCTGGAATCCCCTTAGAGAAGGCACAGACAGTTTATTACCGTCACTGTCTTCCTGATCACTGTATACACATCACTCGTCATGTATACAGTAAGTGGCCATAACACTTCTTACTCCCAGGATCATATGATCTCCAGGTGTCGAGTAGCTGTACGAGCTGTGGGGTCAGCAGGCTCAGATCAGCTCCGAGGACTCACGAGGTTTGTGTTTCGTCAGCTGGGATACAAGGAAAATAAGAAACAAAGAAGGCCACCATTAGTCTGGAGTGTGGAGGGTTCACCTCCAGTCCACTAGAGGGCAGTAGTCTCATGGATCACCACGATCAATCAGCTCCTGCAGGCTATAAAATGAAGCTTGTTCATGCAGATGACATTGTGGCCATCAGCGCTAAGCCAAGGTGAAGTGGCCAGAGATGGGACGAGAGGACCAAGCAGGTCTAAGCACAGCGGCCCGTTGGTAGGACATGGAGGACCATGAACCAGATGTCACACATCTTTGGAGGCAGTGAGCGATTGTGGCATAAGATCAGTTTTATATCATATCCAATTCTCACCGGAAGACTGTGTTGCCTTATCCCATTGTCATGCACTGTGTGAAGGAGAATCCCCAAAGGTCAAGCAGCTAAAGATGAAAAGTTCACTACTGTGTTGCTGAGTATAGTTACCCTGTGTTAAAGGGGTTGATGGACTCCTTTTAGAACCCCTTTAAAAAAGACCTTTCAGCATCTCCACTAATTCCAACTCTTTGTATCCTTCCTCTAATTCTGGAACAGATAGAATTTTTTATCTAGCCCTCACCATTCCGGAGCAATCAAGGTTGTTAGGTTCAGCACAATTAGGTTCTCTACTGTCAGGTGGGCGGTCCTGGACTACTTGCTCCAGATTGGGACTGCCCACCTGACAGTAGAGAGTTTAGCATTTTGGGTGCTGAAACAAGGATTGCTCAGGAACGGCGGGGGGTACAGAAAAAAATTCCAGTGGAGCGGAGTCTATTGAAGGATGCAAAGAGTTGGAGGCCACACCGTAGCTTCTGTCTCTTTCACTGATGACCATATCTTTATAACCCTGTAGAAGGGACATCCATAATGGACAGGAGACTTATAGCCGTACAGAATGAATTTACCCGGGTCAGCCTGAGGACCCCCCTGATCTGACACTGGCTGCACTATATCACCGAGTGGCTGACAACGAGTAAATATCAGCGTCCTGTTATCTCCAGATCCCATAAATTTCGCTGGTAATGACCCCGGCCCATAACTTTGCATCAAGCAGAACAATTTCCACATTTCCCTTAATGTGATTATCAAATTTTGCTAGAGTCAGACATTAGCAGCGCTCCTCTGGGAGAAGGATCCAGGTCAGGCCCGGGGCAGGACATGCGTGAGACTGCTCTGACATATCAGCAAAATGAATTCCTGGCCCGTGTAATGTCTATGTATGAGTCATGTGTCAGCGGGTATAAGTGGTCCGTGCCCCGCGGCCTCGCAGATTGTGCTGTGTGCAGAGACTATTATTATATAAATAAGAACATGAATGTCTGCCCAGCTCATTGTTAAAAATGGTATCGGCTAAATTGGGCAAGACCGTCTCACATTATGAGTCAACAGCTGGTCATAGGTGGTCTTAAAGAGGACCATTCACTACCAACCCTGCAATAGACACCTATCCACTGATTCCAGCACAGTTGGAATTTTTCCTCTAACCCCCGCCGTTCCTGAGCAATGAGTGCTGTTAGTTTCAGCATGTATTATGCTAATAAGGCTTTATTGTCAGGTGGGCAGTCTCAGACCCTTTCCAGCCCAGGACCGCCCACCTGATAAAGTCTAATTGACCTATTGTGTGCTGAAATAATCTACAACGATTGCTCAGGAATGGTGGGGGTTAGAGAAAAAAATTCCAACTATATCACAATCAATGGAGCGCCATCTTTTGAAAGATGCAGAGAACTGGCATTGTGGGATGTGGTGAAAGGTCCTGGTGATAAGAGTCTCGCCAAACAGCAGAATTATGTCTATATAGCACTCCGTAAGGAATAAAGAGGTATTGCAAGGGACATAATGAATTGCAGTATTTTCTATGGCTAGCCATGGTCCTCCAGAGTCCAGAATGTAACTTGACGTGTTTTGACTTCTAGCTTATAGAAGAGAGTTGTGTGTCTATGGATTCTATATAGGAGAGATTTATCCTGTATGAGGGACCTAGATCCTCCTGGAGATCCAGATATGTGAACATGTGTTTCTTTACAGCCAGTTCACATCCAAAGCTGTATTCGGAATTCTGTTGGTTTCTGTTAAAAATGGGCGAAGTGCTTCTATGGGGGAAGATGGAAGGGGACATTAACCTGGAAGTGGGGGGAGGCATTAAATTGGGCCGCTGTTCCTGGTACTTGAATCACTTGATAGCTGCAAGTTCTGAGTGTCAGACACCACTGATCATGGTTAGAATATGCAAATCGGTCTTCCATGATGTAATTAGGAAGTCAGAAGCTGCCTCATTGTTGCAAACCAATAGAATGGAATGTGCAAGCCTGTCTTCCCTGATGTAGTTAGGATGACAGAATTCCAGTGAAATAACCCAATAAAGGCAAAATAAAGGCCTCTTGGAAGGTCGGGCATGATGCTAATGGGAGCAGCTTTTATTGGGTTATTTCACTGGAATTCTGTCATCCTAACTACATCAGGGAAGACAGGCTTGCACATTCCATTCTATTGGTTTGCAACAATGAGGCAGCTTCTGACTTCCTAATTACATCATGGAAGACAGATTTGCATATTCTTCCCATGGTTCCTTGCGAAGTGGAGTGCTAAAGGCTTAATAAATCTCCACACACCTATATAGTGGTCTCTCCCTAAGGAGTGACAATATCCCCTACACGCCACTGATCTGATACTGATGGTCTTATCATGTGGATACGTCATCACCATCTATTATCCATAGCTCTCGGACAACCCCTTTAAATGAATGTCAGCCAAACCCACCAGTTTCATTGGCCCCTACCTAGACTATTGGATTTCGGATTTCAACATGTCCCATCCCTTTGTCCTCAGGTGAGATAAGACTCCATCCATGGACTCGTAGGGATCATGTCAGTGCAAGGGTTACGTGTCAGGTTCCTGGTTCCCCGTATAGCCAGCCAGTGAGGAGTATTGCGGTAATTACCTCTCATGCCAGAAGAAGACAAAAGCCTTCACATAAGCTCGGTGACCACATCCTTCCAGACAGATTCTCCTTACAGACGATCACATTCCTGGAACCACACGTCTCTCAGGAATCAGAATAGAATATTAACCCTTGCCTGACACCGCAGAGCTGTATTTGCAGGTGACATCGCCCTGGGCTTTGTGCGTGGGTAAACCCTTCATTATAGATTCTCCCCATAGGCCAAATATTCACTATAAAAGGGTGTTGTGGCAATATCATGTGGTCAACTATACACTGGATAGGTGATAAGTGCTCGATTGGTCGGGGTCTGACTAAGGGTGGGCCGACCTATGAAGATTCACGTTATGCGGTGTCCTGATGAAACCGAATGTGACGTTATTATACTCTGGGATCTCCGCAGACCATAGAGTATAATAGGTGGAGGCCGGAGGAGGTGTAAAAAAATAATAGACTTGGAGCATCATTTTTGTTAAGAAGGAGTAACATCGCTCGGCCTTGTGGATCCTAAGAACTGGACCGTCATTGTATGGAAGACTATTGTTATTTTTACCTGCCCAACTTCTGGTAAACTGTGAGTTGTTACACTGTTCAACATTGTATCCTGTGTTCACCATCAAGGGCACTCCAACCACCATCAGGCTTATGAAAGTTCCTCGAAGGATGCTACTACTACCATCTTCCCCATTGTAGACCACCTAGCCATTGCGCCAGTGTTGGAGGGTTGATCAAGCTGACTTCTACCACCGTAAACTCAACCATGTCCCACTACTACTCCCATCCTGCATTTCTCCACTGGGTTGCTGCAGATGAAACATAAATGTCCAAGTTTGTCCTTTAAGACAAAAATTCTAATGACACGTACCAATGGTAAGATAGGCTTTTTTCAAGTCTCCAGAAGTTTCACTTTTAATGACATCTTCAATGTTTTTCCCGTGAAGCTGAAGAAGAAGAGACAAATTTCTATTATTATATACTAATATTATATGATGATTTACTATAAAACTGGTGGGTATAGGAGACCAGGAACAAGGAGGTACGAGTGTCATTTCATAAGAATGGCCTGGGAGATTCTCCCTTTCTTACTGATGTCCAAGAGATCAACCATTTTTGTTGACGTCTCCCCAACATTTTGGAAAGTACAGACGATGGGATTAATAGACATGCTGTAAGACTAACATGGAGAAAGAGAGAAGGAAGAAGACAACAGGGTTGTGTGTGTATACTTATTTACAGGTTAGGTGACTGGGTGACCAATGATGGTTCTCCATAACCTACAAAATGGCCAACTTAGAAGAACTTACACCTGGATCTTAAAGTAGATCTATCACCAATAGGTCCGTTCTCCTGAATATTGGGTGCATAGATATTGTAACACCTATTGTATCCGGTATCGTAAGTAATTTAAGATATCAACGTCCCCGATACTCACAATTTCGTACGCTTTGAATGTGGCTCTCAGCTGCATATAGTTCCTTGTTGCCAAGATGACA
This sequence comes from Leptodactylus fuscus, assembly GCF_031893055.1. NCBI lineage: Eukaryota > Metazoa > Chordata > Amphibia > Anura > Leptodactylidae > Leptodactylus > Leptodactylus fuscus. The sequence continues at coordinate 19,926,326 of NC_134268.1, forward strand.
TTAAACTCCGACTCATCCGAGCCCCACCGACCTTCACCGGCCTAGGGAAAAATGAGGAAATAAGCAAGGAATATTTTTATGGAAACCATTTTGTAGGATCAATCTACATATAGTAAACGTATCTATGTTCCTCAGTGCACCGGTTATATGGATGGGCCATTTCACTAATGGTCGTCTGCCTATGCTCTACTGTATGACTTCCTTGCAGTATTCATGATCTCTGCCCACACGAGACAACTCATGGTTCATCTTCTGGCACATCTTGAAGAAATTTGGGATCCAGACTGACCCATATTAGATCAATTTTCTTATTTGTAGACAGGAAGGATTTTTCATATTTGTCAAGACCCCACAATGTTTTGTTGTTGACTTTGACCAGGGTCACACAAGTGTATTCCGGCCACATAACCCAGGCCGCTGTCAGTCCAGGTTATTAGACCTGTGGTTGAGCCTTGACAAAATATGGACGTAATGTGCTTGTGTGAGACTGGTCCAACAAACAATAATGCATAAAGCATAAACATACATCACCAAAAACATGAGGGGTAACTTGCTGATTGGTGAGGGTCTGACTACAGGGAACCCCAATGATGCAGAGAACTGGGGTGATTTCTCCCCTGGTTCCGAATGGAGTTCCATTCGAAAATGAAGTATTATAATCTTAGGATTGGTCTGGGCCCCAGTTCCCCTTTATCCTTTGGACAGGGGATAATTTCCTTTGTCTAGAATATCCCTTTAATTAAAACCTCCAATTGATCCAGGGCAAAAGTGGAGACCCAACGTAACCAGCGCACAGCGACATTACTCACTTCATACAGTCTCTTGGCGTCCTCACCGGCACGTTGCTCGTTGATCTCCAGACCTTCATCTCTGTTTGCCTAGACAATAAATAGCCCATTGGATTATTGAGGTCAGTTTTTCTATAATTTTAGATTTCCACCTATTTCATAGACTCTGCATCACTCTCCTCTTCTCCGCACCACCACATCAGCCCACTCCATCCAAACATGATAGCCAATGTCTAGTGATATTTCAAACCCCACAATATAATATATGAAGGCCCTGGGGAGGTGTAAAAATTTTTTAAAAAGTTATCCGCCCCTTCCCTTCCCTTTCTCTGGCCTCCTTGCACCGTCTGGCGCTCTTTCTGTGAACGTGTCATGACGCTCGACGTGTCCCATGTGACCTCTGAAGCCCAATCTCAGGTCTCAGTGGTGACCCCGAGGGCTCCCAGAAGTCTAGAAGAAGCCAAAGCCCAGAAGAGGTGAGCGAAGGTGACCTTTACACCTTCCCTTGGAGATCTGAAGAGACCCCAAAATATAATAATTTCCCATCTAGTTTGCGAGTGAAGAACCCCCAAAGTGCCAGCTTGGTGTCAAACCCAAAACTTTTGGAAAATTTGGGTCGAATCTGGTTTGATTTAAGTTGATATAAACCACTGTAAGTTATTTTATGATGTCTGCCGTTGTCCTTTCAATATAAAAAGTACAAGAGTTCAAAGGGGCCACACGGTGGCTCAGTGGTTAGCACTGTAGCCTTGCAGCGCTGGAGTCCTGGTGTTCAAATCCCACCAAGGGCAAAAAACCATCTGCAAGGAGTTTGTATGTTCTCCCCGTGTTTGCATGGATTTCCATCCCATATTCCAAAAAAGACATACTGATAGGGAAAAATGTACATTGTGAGCTCCATGTGGGGCTCACAATCTACATTAAAAAAAAAAAAAAAAAAAAAAAAGTACAAGAGTTCATTGAGTCCACAGTAAATTTCGTACCATGGAAAGAAAAGTCTCTATTTAAAGGTGAGGTCTTACATTTAGTGTGACATATTGTTGTGACTCATTGGCTGGGACAAACCACGGCTATTTAAAGTATTGTAATTGAAATTCTGAAAAATTCCCGAAATGGTTCAGTACAAAAGACAGTGGGATCTGAGTCACAGCGCTGCCCTAATGTACTTGTGAGATTCTTAGGCAGCGGAATAGATCTACATGTAGGAGGTGTCGAGGTTGACTTCAGGTCTTGAACCCTTGGACCTTGTGACCAGAGGCATAACTTAAAGGTCCAGGACCCAACACAAAATTTCCAACTGGGCCTCCCAACAATGATGTGCCAAGTAGAAGGAATCGGAGGGACACCTATGCACGAATGTCTTCTTCCTTTATCTCAGTTATGGGTTTAACATGAAAAATAAGAGGTCCTGTAGGGTCAAGGCAAACATTGATCTACAGGATCTCCATTTAGAGATCTGAGATGTCTAACTAACTTAGATTCAACTGATTCCACCTAGACTTATAGAAAATACACGGATGTGAGACCTTGGGGTGACCCATTAAACTTCACATGTCCACAGTCCCCAAGTTAGCAAGGACTGGATATATAGATGGGAACTAATCTTCTGAAACCAGAAGGGTTACACATCAATCTAGTTTTTTTCAATGGCATCTATCAATAGGAAAGATCCCATTAGGCCAACTTCAATAAAATTACCCTGACAGAGTAAAGTTGCACAAGGCTCAGAAGTGTCTCCACCTCTCAATGAACCTCTTGACCAAGACAACACAATTGATAGTCCATGGACTTGAAGATGGCAGGTGACTTGTAAAGTCATGTGGGACCCCCCTATATAAGCCAGAATGGAGCCCTCTTGTGGAACTGGGGATCCCACCTTGGATTCAAGTTATCCATGTAATACAAGAGGCGTCATTTATCTGATAGGCCACAATGTAATACTACATTTCGCCTATAGTGGCCACTGTGTGGGAAATGCCTGGTTGGTCATGGTATCCCCTGATAAAATCATCAGTATAGGGTGCCAGAAACGGGACCAACTAATATCCTGGGTGGTTGGGAATAATAGTAGTATATTTAACCCTAACATTTTCCCCTGCCCTATAAATCACATAGGCTAACCTATAGTGTGATGTCACTAGAGGTTAATATATTTACCTGCAGCAATGAGATGAGGATCTTCCGGAAGTAGCCGCTGGTGTCACTCTTGACATCCGCCTCCAAATCTCTGTCAAATACTAAAATAAATGGGCAAAGTTGAATGTCGTACATAAGATACGGTCACTACAGTGAATTACTACAGAGGGGTAACGGTACTTACTTCTTTTGTAGGACTCTTTTATGTTTCGTATTTGCTGTATAATAGAGATGGATATAGTGAAGACATATATAGTATAATATTCTGTTTGCTTTTATAGGAGGATGTATAGTCAGGATGGTGTGAGTCACACAGTCACCTAGGAGTCATTGAAATGCATAGCCCCTGCTCTGTCCTCCTTCCACTCCCTTTTTCTCTGGCTCCTCCTCCTGGTTTTACAATGATTTAATGCAATGTCTAATCTATAGTAACCCAGGATTATAAAGCTAATAGCTTGCAGTATTGCAGTTTTCACACTGGCCACTAGAGCACACTGATTTCCTGTTTTCTCATCTCACTTGTCAGCTTTGCTGTGTAGACTGGGACAGAGTCAGCAGAGGGATTTGATGAGAACACCATTAAAAGACTGGAAATATAGGTAAGAACTTAACATACAAATGCCCATGACCCCCACATTTACACTGTACATTAAAGGGGTTGTCTGAGATCAGTTTTGCCTATATAGTTCCTACCTAGACCTATGTTTCTCCAAGGCTGTAGACTACGAATAAACCCAGTGTAGTCCTGCATTACTACCTTACAGTTATACATACTGTATCTATACAGTCCCTAAGTTATCGGGAGCTAGTAGATGAGAGGAGACATACAACCGCAGGACTACACACGGGGTTTGTTTGTAGTCTGTAACCATGGTGACACATAGGTCTGCATATAAGCTGAATACACAAAACGGTAAAATATCTATTTCTTGTAGAGATCCATCTTTAGAAGTACTGAGGCAATAAAAATGGTTGCAGAGTTGGAAATAGCCCTCAGGCAAGCTACAATTGAGGTTGCGATCGCTATACCTGGTTGGCTCTTGTACAGAGGATTTGTATCAGCACAGATTCATTGGTTCCTGCTCCTTTCATGGCCTTTCTCAATTCCTTTGCATCAAACTCACAGGGGCGGTCAAGCAACGCCAAGACAGTCTTCTCAAAGTTACCACTCAGGTCGCTCTTTAATACCTTTTCTAACTCCTGAGAAAAAAAAACACACATACAGGCGTGACATAGAGAATGGCGAGAGATATCTACCGCATTTCTCCCCCAACACCGTCACTACCGAAATTGTGAATTTGTAGCCTTTACAATATCTAGGTGTCCTGGTCACAGTAACCGGACACTGATGCGAATACTATCCAAGAAGCTCTATCATGAGACACCCCTTTAATGTGCACCTCCAATTCTAAGGCATCTTTTTATAAATGAATACTACGGGTGAATATAAGAAACTGTGTAATATATCTTATTAAAGAAATCTGTTTCCTTCTCCACTAATCTGGCTGACTTGTTTTTACCTAGAAGTCTATGGAGAAGGAAGGGAGAGGCGGAGATTCCTGCTACATTCTGATACTCTAAGTGAGGGAGAGCTCTTCTGACACTGCTAAATTTCAAGACTGTATAGAATGAGCCACTAAATCAGTCTCCCTCCTTCCTTCTCCATAGACTTCTATGTGTGAGGTTAAAGAGGAAGAGAGCAGCCTAATAACTGGAGAAGGAAACAGATTTCTGTAATAAGATATATTACAAAGTTTCTTATATTCATCTGTACTATTCATTATGGAAAGTGGTTTTATAATGGGAGGTTCCCTTAAAGGGTATATATCACAGTCAGTGCATATTATACTGTACATACCTTGCCATACATGGTCTTGAATTTTTGCTTTATTTCCTGTCGCTGTTCAGAAGATCTATTTGCCAGGACTTCAATGATCGCCTTTTCATCGGTTCCTGTGAATAAGAGTAATACATGTCACGTGCCCTTTCTATGTGTAACTTATTCTGCACAATATTAATTTTTCTTCTATTTGGAATAATTTTTTCCCCATATTTTTTAGGCCTTTAGAACATATTTTAGAATTTCGCTTTAGAAGTTAATAAATAATACCGCCACATACTACTAAAATAATGAAGGTTAGTATTGGTATATACTGACAATAAGCAGATGTGTTTTTACAAATTTACAGAAGTTATAAATTCTGAGGCAATATACAAATTGATCACTAAGGGGCACTATAGACCACACTATGTGATGTGACAGCGGTTATGTAAATTTAAGGAAAGGTGACCTCATGAAACATTTGTGCGGCTTATTATTATGCATAATAAGGTTGTCACGTGGTGGTGTAAGGCCACATTAAAAATTATAGGGGTATTGTGACCATGGGGGTCTGACCTCTGCTACTTGTACCAATCTTGAGAATAAAGGGGACACAGTGATGGTGGCTTGTCATAAAATAGAACTGTTGTGGTGTGACTGTAGTGAGCCGTGAACCTATGTGGCCATCACGTAACAATGGACCATATATCACATGACCATGGGCTGTATATCACATGACCATGGACTATATATATCACATGACCATGGACTATATATATATCACATGACCATGGACTATATATATATATCATATGACCATGGACTATATATCACATGACCAAGGACTGTATATTACATGACCATGGACTATATATATCACATGACCATGGACTATATATATCACATGACCATGGACTATATATATCACATGACCATGGACTATATATATATATATATATATATATATATATATATATATATATATCATATGACCATGGACTATATATCACATGACCAAGGACTGTATATTACATGACCATGGACTATATATATCATATGACCATGGACTATATATCACATGACCAAGGACTGTATATTACATGACCATGGACTATATATATCACATGACAATGGACCGTATATCACATGACCATGGAATGTATATTACATGGCCATGGACTATATATATCACATGACAATGGACCGTATATCACATGACCATGGACTATATATATCACATGACCATGGACTATATATATCACATGACCATGGACTATATATATCACATGACCATGGACTATATATATCACATGACAATGGACCGTATATCACATGACCATGGACTATATATCACATGACCATGGACTGTATATCACATGACCATAGACTATATATATCACATGACCATGGACTGTATATCACATGACCATGGACTCAACCTCAAATATTCCTTAAATCAAATCTCTTCGCCCATCTCTAGAATTGATACAGAGAGTCTATAGGAAATTGTAGAACTTTTCATTATACAAACAATATCATTTATTTGCTGAAGCCGGACACCCCCTTTAAGTTCGGCTTCAGTTGCAGAGCCTGTGGGTCTATATACTGGACACCTACCCAGCCCTTTACAAGCCTTGTGCAGCTTCTTGGCATCTTTTTCTGCATCAAAGTCATGATGGTGTCGGATGGTGGGCTGGAAAGGAAAGATAAAGAGAAATTGATTCATTAGTAGAGAATAATTGATAATACATCGGAATATGATACAGAGTCTGGCAGGTGAGGTCAATAACTGGACGGATTTTTTCCTTTGTAGCATGAAGAGTGAAATCCGTTGCAGTTTCACGGCAAAATCTGTGTGAAACCTGATGGCCATTATTGGCGTTTCTTCCCTATCTGAATTGTCATTGTGACGCCCGATTCCCTGCTATGTTGCCCATATTCTGGGCTCATATATGTATTATTATTATTCTTGTGCTGCTTTTATCACACTATACATGAAGTAGCTAGTGTGGGCTCACTTTGTCACCGAACAGATTTGACTTGGGGCTATTCCAATAGATATATATAGCTGGTCCCCTGTTATTCACCCTTTAATCTCCAAACATTGACCTGCAGTTCATTGCAGGTAAACCACTAGGTCCCAGGTCACTACCTCTTGGAGTAATCTCTTTTCAGTGACATCTGATCCAGGCTAAGACAAGAGATGACGACACGCACCACGAAAGAATCAGGCAAAAATATTGCCAAGAACCAGGTCAAGGTCAAGTCAAGCAGAGTTTGTGCAAAATGGTTAATAAGGCAATAAGTCAGGGCAGGCGGAGTTTGTGCAAAATGGTTAATAAGGCAATAAGTCAGGGCAGTCGGAGTTTGCGCAAAATGGTTAATAAGGCCATAAGTCAGGGCAGGCAGAGTTTGTGCAAAATGGTTAATAAGGCAATAAGTCAGGGCAGTCGGAGATTGCGCAAAATGGTTAATAAGGCCATATGTCAGGGCAGGCAGAGTTTGTGAAAATGATTAATAAGGCAATAAGTCAGGGCAAGCAGAGTTTGTGCAAAATGGTTAATAAGGCAATAAGTCAGGGCAGGCAGAGTGTACAAAATGGTTAATAAGGCAATAAGTCAGGGCAGGCAGAGTTTGTGCAAAATGGTTAATAAGGCCATAAGTCAGGGCAGGCAGAGTTTGTGCAAAATGGTTAATAAGGCAATAAGTCAGGGCCGGCAGAACAAGCTCAGAGTCAGAGAACAAGCCGAGGTCAAAAACAGGTAAACAAGACATGCTGTAGCAGGAAAACACCTTCACTGGATCTGGCAAGCTAGGAAACTTTTTGCTCCAGCACTTTCCAGTGGTGGGGAAAAAATCCTTAAATAACTACGGCACACAGGAGATTGTCTGGGAACGGACTGCAAGGGTTACAACTTCTTAAAGGGCCAGTGCACCTTACAGGTAAAGACTGGAGTACAGCGCTCATGGGCTGAGGATGACGACAGTTGCAGCTAACTGGTGCTACACGGCCTTAACCTTTATTAGACCCATATTAGATGGCAAGAATAGTAAACTATGCAACGCTCTTCATACCATCAAAGTGATTGACCCCATTAAAAGTCAGCAGACTGGGCAAGATTTCTTAAAACTAGATCAGGCAGGATGAAAAAATGTCAACTTGATCACTGTGGCTCACACATATTTGGGGCCATGGGCCTCATGGGGTCAATCACAGTGACCAGCATGGGTAACATATAGGACAACACAATGACATCATAGCAATGGCCTATAGTCCTATAGATTCTATGATGGAAATGTGACTGTCCCGCAGCTCCATTATCTCAGATATTTGCACAAGACATAGCTTAACATAATGTTTACCGATGATCATGGCAGCCTTGTAATCTTATGCAAACAGCAGTCATAAAACAATGTCTGCTTCATGGAGCCGGCAGGTGACTTCCTCATAGAGTGGAAAAACATATCATTAATAGGTTACTAATATTATCTGTCCAGTATGTGGGGAAATCTATAGTGGGGGCTAAAGCATTGTAATTAATGGACGTGTTACCAGAACCAGCATATCACCCCAGCCCTGCAGATAGATAGGTTATACAGTCACCAGAACCAGCATATCACCCCAGCCCTGCAGATAGATAGGTTATACAGTCACCAGAACCAGCATATCACCCCAGCCCTGCAGATAGATAGGTTACTGTCACCAGAACCAGCATATCACCCCAGTCCTACAGATAGATAGGTTAGTGTCACCAGACCCCAACACATCACCCCAGCCCTGCAGATAGATAGGTTACTGTCACCAGAACCAGCATATCACCCCAGTCCTGCAGATAGATAGGTTACTGTAACCAGAACCAGCATATCACCCCAGCCCTGCAGATAGATAGGTTACTGTAACCAGACCTAGCATATCACCCCAGTCCTGCAGATAGATAGGTTACTGTAACCAGAACCAGCATATCACCCCAGCCCTGCAGATAGATAGGTTAGTGTCACCAGAACCAGCATATCACCCCAGTCCTGCAGATAGATAGGTTACTGTAACCAGAACCAGCATATCACCCCAGCCCTGCAGATAGATAGGTTACTGTAACCAGACCTAGCATATCACCCCAGTCCTGCAGATAGATAGGTTACTGTAACCAGAACCAGCATATCACCCCAGCCCTGCAGATAGATAGGTTAGTGTCACCAGAACCAGCATATCACCCCAGCCCTGCAGATAGATAGGTTAGGTTATGTAGGCAGGATTAGTGATATCACAATGTGATAGGTGCATTGATAATGTCACTGTAATTATATACACAATACTGAAGACTGTGATTCTGCATATTGCATTATATGGATTGTGCATTTAGTATGAGACACTTTGCACATGGATGAAATAAATACTTTACAATTTCGTGTATACATCTCCTATGCAGACCTATGTGTCTCCATGGTAACAGACCACAGACCCTGAGTAGTCAGATGTTACTCCTTTGTATCTGCCTTTTCCACATCTGTAGCTTATTAAGAAGAGGATGGAGAAGGAGAGGAGTAACACTACAGGATAAGACTACACGGGGTTTGTCTGTAGTATGTTATCATAGAGACATACTGCTCTCCATGGGACCTGTATACACAAAACGAGGATTTAACCCAACTATAGGCAAAGCTGAATATTTATTCACTGGCACACGGGAACATTCTGCATTAGTAAAATCATAAGAAGGTTCTCGTTACTTATTAAAATTTTGTTATGTTAAAATTGTATTTTTATATTTTTTTTTCCTTTTTATGACTCATTTAGTTTTATAACCGGATGGGCTGTTTGAGATCCTTATTAATCCCCGCAGCCCATCTGTTCACATGCAATCCCTCCTAGGTCTTATCTAGAAGCTGATAAGTGAAGCCATAAATGGGATGGTCGGTCTAATAAGTAATTAAATGGAGCCATTATTGTGTAGGCCCGACCCTCCATGTAATGTCGCAACCAAATGACTGTATTGATCAGAACGTGTAGACAATGGCGAGCGCTGTGTCTGTAGGTTAATGGATGTTATCTCTATTCCACTAGGTTAGTATCAATCGATATCTGTTTGCTGGTGACCAACCCTTTTCACTCCTCCAGGATCCTGTGAAAGTTTTTATGTACGCCATGTTTACTGTGATGGGTTCACACCAGCGCTTGTACTCCGTGCTCCGAACGGAAACAACGCGGACCCCATTATAGTCTATGGGGTCTGTGGGTAACCTGCGGGGAGCCGCGTCACTCTCGGGTCAAAACCCGCCTGCCACAACTGTCGCGGCTTCCGATTGTCGCGATTTCCCCCTCCGGAGTAGGCTCAAATGAATGAGCCAACTACGGAGGTTGCTGCCGCCAGGCGGACGGCACGGCTCTAAGAGCCGCGGAATCCGCCTGAAGAAAGGGTAGCCCGCTTTGGCATGGTGCCGCTCACGGAAAAACGTAGCTTGCGGCCTCCATAGACCGCCATTGTGAGAGGGCGGATTATGACATGGATTACGTGCCATAATCCGCCCCCTTAGTGCCTGTGTGAACTAGCCCTTAGTTGGGAAACATGCAGCATTAAAAAACTCTATGTAAACCATTCCAGTATATGTTATATTATATGGTGTATGTAGATTTTCTACTAATTAAAACAAATATATATGACAATAGAATCTGCACATTAAAGGAACTTTTTGGGTTTATGGATAATAATAATAATTATAATAATAATAATAATAATAATAATAAATAGCAATAATAATAATCCTAATAAATATTATTATTATTACTACTATTATTAATAATAATAATAATGATGATGATAAATAGCAATAATGATAATATTAATGATAAATAGCAATAATGATAATATTAATGATAAATAGCAATAATAATAAATATGTAGTATTAATAATAATAATTATAATAATAATAATGATGATGATAATAATAATAATTAGTAATAAATAATAATAATAATAATAATAATAATTAGTAGTAGTAATAATAATAATAATAATAATAATAATACATTTTTAGGATAAGTATAGTAAATCATAGCAAATACTGAAATATTAACAAAATAAATGTGAAAAATAATAATTTTGTTCTTTTAGTGTGTTTTTTTTTTTTTTTTGGGGGGGGGGGGTTTGTGACATCTTTACCAAGTGGTGGTCTTTGGTGATGCTAAACCATCAAGAAAGCCAGCTAAAATTGCATTGAAAAGTGGTCTTCTAGAAAGGTGGTGTTCTCAAAGAAAATATGGGCGATATACAATATGGCGTCACTAGATATCTGGTCTGGATGGGGGGGAGGTCTTACGGAGAGGTTTCATTGTACCTAGTGTTCTTCGTCAATAGCCAAGGTGGTGGAGGTCTTACGGCCCGATGCACACAACAGTCAAAAACATTCATCTGGCGGCCATTTTTAGAACACATTGGGGCAGATTTATTAAGACTGGCGTTCATATGCCAATCTTAATGGAGACCCCGACAGGCACAACTAGGCACTTTTTCCTGGGGCTCGTTCTCCTAAGCCAAACATAAATCTTGATGAATATGGCCACACCCCGCCCGCACCAAGACCAATGCAAAAATGCCACTTTCAACTATCTTAGTCACCAATATGTGACTATACGACGTAAAGAATTTCCTGAATCCCCCCATTGATTTCAATGTTATATTTATGACAGTCGATTTACCCCACTAATGCTGCGCCTTGGTAGAAAATGATAATTCAGTCTTAGGTAACACAAAATAAAAAATACAAATTTGCATAAAAATATATCATTAAATATAAGTGAATAATAATCTATAATAATAAATCGCTTATATAGAATCCCATGTACAGATGTCACAGAGCCGAATATTTCATGTACAAGACTGAGACTGAATTGTCCATTCACAGGGCAATGTAATAGGTCGAGCGTCAACCCCATGGCAAACCATCGACTATTTCAAATCATTTCTAACAAACTCGGCTCTGCTACATCTGACCCAATGGTGAGCATACAGAAAGCTTACATGGAAGTTGCCCATGGTCCTCTCTGTTGGTCTGCTGGAGAAGCGTCTGCTGATAATGAGTCTGCGGGGAATTGTCAGAGTCCAGTTTTATGAGACCGGAGGGATTAATGAGTAACTTCTGCCATTACCTAATAGGCTACCTGACATGGATTTGGTGGCGGCAGAACCTCATTTAGTCAGAAACCTCCTTGTGGGTTATTATTAGGGACGTCCGTCAGAGCTGACACTATACATTGAGGACTATAGGTGAAGAAATAAGGCATTGAAGGAATCCTAGAATGGAGAGTCCCCATTATATAGGAGGAAGTTATTATGTATTGTATTAAGATCTGTAGGACAAAAAGATTCCTACTTTAGGCTAAGGCCCCACATAGCGAAAGAAAAAAACATTGCAGAAAAAAAAACAGAATCCCAACCATTTTGCAGGAAAAACGCATCATTCTCACAGTGTGGGCCCCTGGCCTTACTTTTGATGTGTAAAGGGATGTGGGGAAGTTAGCTCGGTAGAAACAGCCAAGACAAAGTATGCAGCAAACTGGTTTATTTAGAAAAAACAGGAAAATAAATAAACCTTAACTTCAGGCAAAAATAAAACAAAATCCTGCTCGTCCGAGCGACTCTCTAACTAAACAGAATAGGTAACCTAACTATACGTGTGGCTTGCTACCAGTCACACGAACAAAACAAGTACAATGTTGTCTCACCGGACTCAGGGTTATAGGACAGACCCAGACGCCTCCTCTCACTCCCTGGATCTGCATTGGAGTGCAGGGTCTGCAGCCTTTTTCAGGCCCAGTAATGAGCCCAGGACTCACACTTGGAACTGAGGCCTACTCAAGACCTGCCCTGGACCACACATATGTCAGAAACCAGAGGAAGATATAGCAGGACTCCAGCACTCTGCTTGTCACCTTCTCACAGGGATCAGTTTTGGGACCAAACAAGGGATCCCACTTAACATGAACCTCTAATTATAAAGAAACTGAATAGTACAGGTGAATAATAAAATATATTATAATATATTATATTATTTCTTTTCTATTTACAAGACTGAGTTAATTTTTTCATAGAAGTCTACAGAGAGGGGCAGGGGAAGAGCCTGTTGGAAAAGTCACTCTGGCACATTGTGAGTCAGGGAGCTCTTCTGACATGGCTAGATCTTCAAGATAAGACTGTACCACTGCACACAATGAGGGAATAAATTAAATAACAGTCTCCTCCTCCCCATCCTCTCCATAGACTTCTGTGTTTGAGCTGGATACAAAGAGGGGGTTTGTAGAAAACACATTCTGAGTGAAGATAAAGTGGAGCAGCTTGGTAGTCTACACTACAGTATAGAGTATATAGTATATACTACTACTACTATTATATCTATGTGTACTAAGTGGTTTTATAATAAGAGAACACTTTTCTCTATAAGTGTACATATAAATGTACTAGCTGGTACCCGCGACTTCGTCTGCGGTGATTGTAGAAGTGGGTAAATACAGGGTGAGGTAAGGTTTTAGTAGTGTGCTAAAGCTATGAGATAAGAAATGTACTGTTGTATCTTGATTTTGTTGTAATTTAGAGAACACATGAGACGTTTGTGTTGAATGTAATTTTTATTACAGCTGTTAGAGGGGTTTGTTAAAAACTGTACATAGTGTCTTTGGGACAGAGGTATTAAGTTAATATACTGCGATATACGATATTGTATGATTTGTTATTTTCCGCCAGTACATGTAAGTTTTGGGCACAGGATACTCTTGAGCAGCCACATAAAGTTGTCCATGTGAGGAGCCTGGTGTGGCTAAATGTATTCCTGCTACTTTCAGCGTTTGTCCTTGGGATTTATTAACCCCTTAGCGACCCTTGACGTAACTGTACGTCATGGGTCGCATGGGGATGTATAGAGCGAGCTCACACGCTGAGCGAGCTCCATACACGGCAGATGCCGGCTGTATAATACAGCCAGGACCTGCCACTAACAGCAGCGGTCGGTGCCCGAGCCGATCGCTGCTGTTAACCCTTTACACACTGCGGTCAAACGTGACTGCAGTGTGTAAACGGCGCCGGCGGCATGGGCGCCGCCATGTTTCGCCGATCGCCGCCCTCCTGAACGTCACATGAGGGCGGTGATCGGTTGCTATTGAAGGCTTCCAGGCTTGTCTCTGCACTAGATCTATTAGACGATGCCAGAGGCCAGAGGCATCGTCTAATAGAAGTGCTGCGATTTTGCTATTCACTGCAGTACTGTAGTATTGCAGTGAATAGTATGAGCGATCAGACTCCCTAGGTTTCAAGGTACCTAAGGGGTCTGATCATAAATGTAACAGAAGAAAAAAAAAAGTTTTTAAAAGTATTAAAAAAATAAAAAAAATATAAAAGTTCAAATCACCCCCCTTTCCCTAGATTAGCTATAAAAGTAATTAAAGAACATTAAACATAAACATATTAGGTATCCCCGCGCTCCAAAATGCCCGAACTATTAGAATATTAAAACATTTATCCCGTACTGTGAACGGCGTAGCGGCAAAAAAAATAAAAACCGCCAAAAAGCGTTTTTTTCAACACTTTGCCTCCTATAAAAAATTGAATAAAAAGTGATCAAACCATCAGATCTTTCCCCAAATGGTATCAATAGAAACGTCATCTTGTCCCGCATAAAAAGACACCACAACCAGCTCCATACATGGAAATATGAAAAAGTTACAGGTGTTAGAACATGATGACACAAATTTTTTTTTCTATTTTGCAAAGTTTATCATTTTTTTAAAAGTATCAAAACATTTCAAATACTATATAAATTTGGTATCACCGCGTTCGTACTGACACGTAGAACACAGGTAACATGTCATTTGTGCCAAACAGTGAACGCTGTAAAAATTAAACCCATAAGAAAATGGCGCAAATGCATTTTTTCTCCAATTGCACCTCATTCTGAATTTTTTTCCAGCTTCCCAGTACATTGCACAGCATATTGAATGATGCCATTACAAAGTACAATTTGTCCCGCAAACAATAAGCCATCATGTGACTCTGTGAACTGAAAAATGAAAAAGTTATGGCTCTTGAAATGTGAGGAGGGAAAAACGAAAATGCGAAACCAAAAAATGGCCGGGTCCTTAAGGGGTTAATGGTCATTGTAAAAGCCAATTTAAGGGGAAATTGTAGTCGTTTGAATTGAAATGGGAAATTATTTGGTATAATTGGAATGCGTGGGATTAACACACTGTCACCTTTAGCTGCTCCTGTAAGAATAGTGGCTTCAATGATATTTGTTCCTAGTTGTGTGACACGTAGCCTCCCGCCATTACACAATCGTGGTGCATCCAGATTACGCATGAGTAGGACAGGGACGCCAATCTTGAGTTCTAGTTTATGTGATGGGACGCCGGGTAATTCTAAGGTGTTGAGGAATTCCACAGGGTAACTTGTAGTCTCTTCAGAGGTTAATACTGTGTCTATGGATTTATATATGGTGGATTCACCAAGTAACTGTTGTAATATCTTGCGGTTGATGTTATTGACCAAGTCATTTTTGGGCGCTAGCAGTGCTCTTTCGCATAACCATTCTTCGTTGCTGATATTTGTTTGCAAAGATGGGAAAACATGTGTAATCAGTTCTTCTTCAGTGGTGACGGGATTGCAAAATTCGTTAGTAAATTGAATTTGGCCATGTAAGTCTGTTTGTAGTCGGCCGTCTCCGATTTCAATCAATTTAGAGGCAAAGGCACCTGATTGTAAATCATTGTATAGGTGGACTCGCATGTTGCATGTTAGGTGTAGTTTTTCGACTTTTGACCAGAGTGGTGATGCTTTTATACATGCATTCATCTCATCCGCTGGTGTACCTCTTTCGATGACTGGCAGGGTTTGTCTGAAATCGCCAGCAAGCAAGACGACCACACCTCCCATGATAGCTTTGTTGGTGCGAATGTCTTGAAGACTGCGGTTTAATGCTTCGACAGCACGCTTGTGTGACATGGTGCACTCGTCCCATACAATTAGCTTACACTGTTGTAAAAGAGTGCCGCGGCTGCTATTTTTGGTGATGTTGCATGTAGGAGCTTCGTCAGCGGCAAGATTGAGTGGCAATTTAAAAGTTGAATGCGCTGTTCGACCACCATTGAGCAAGGTTGCTGCAATACCTGAGGAGGCTACAGCTAGGGCTATGTTGTGGTCTTTACGAAGGGAGGCCAGTAGAAGGTTGAGTACAAATGTCTTACCAGTTCCTCCTGGAGCATCGAGAAAGAAGAGTCCCCCATTGCCACTATTTACGCAGTTGAGGATGGAATTATAGACGTGACGTTGCTCGGGTAGTAAACGCGGCACCATTTCATTGACTAAAGTAGTCAAGGCCTCTGTATCGTAATGAAGTTCTTTCAGCACTTCGCTTGTTAATTCTCCAGTTCGTTGTGGTTTTGGCAAACCAAATTCTGTTATGTTTTTGCCTGATAAGTTAATGATTTTGTCTTCTAGTAATTTGAGAGATTCATTGATGATAATGTCTTCATGCATGCATTGTAGCCTATGTCTGATATCCTCAGATAGCGCCTCTTTGTATTTATTCCATAGCTGAAGTGGGTTTGAGAGTCCGCAAGCGCATAGTAAAATAGCAAAGAGCTCTCTGAGTTTTGAGGCAGAGCGACAGAGGACAGCTTCTTCCATAGTTTTGTCCCAGAGATTGTCATTTTGTAATAGGCCACGTGCTTCACATGCTTCTTTGAAGGTGGTGCACTGTTGGCCATCAATGTTTTTGAGTGAGTCAAAGTTGGCGGGACCTCGCACTTCATTGAGTAACAGCCGTAAGCAGTAGCATTCGAAGTTGGTAACGTGTACGGTATACATACGGCCTAGTGTGTCGGCAGATTTAATACCTGGCCAGGCTTGGAGAGCTGTGCCCTGGACACGACGCTTCCACTCTTTCTTTGTTGGATTCCATGTGTAGTATTTAGGTAGTTCAGTGTATAACAGGGTTTTTGCAAATTGGTCTGTTTGGCACAGTTGGAAAAATGCAGTTAATGTTGTCTTG
This sequence comes from Leptodactylus fuscus, assembly GCF_031893055.1. Classification (NCBI taxonomy): domain Eukaryota; kingdom Metazoa; phylum Chordata; class Amphibia; order Anura; family Leptodactylidae; genus Leptodactylus; species Leptodactylus fuscus. The sequence continues at coordinate 19,943,106 of NC_134268.1, forward strand.
GGAGGTATGGCAATTTTTTCTCAGAAATTGTGCTCAGTGAAGTAAATGCGTGCGCCATTGGGCAGGTGGATGGCTAAATGGGTGACAGCGGGGTGTCTTTCGTGAAGTGGTAATCCAAAGATGCGCCATACTGCCTCGTTGCTGCTGACGTAGCGTGCTGCTCTGAATGTTTGTATTTCATCTCTGGGGTCTAGATTGGGATATTTTGTGTGTGTCATATTGAAAACTGCCTGATCGGTTCCTTTGTTGATGTACTTGCAGATATATTTTATTGCCTGCACTGAATTACAGAATTCCACATTAATATGGGCGTTGAAGATTTTTGTGAGAAGGGGAGAATAGGGCACAACCCACTTGTTATCTACTGTGACATTTTGTGTGGTGCCACGAATTGTTAGTGTAGTTGTGTGTCCTCCATCATCAGGTGCTCTGCGGCGGTACAGCGGATATCCATTTTGGTTTGTCTGTGTGTCGTTGAGTAAGGGGCGAGGGTATTTTTTGGTACACTTTCTATCTTTCATACACGGAGATGACATATTCCGTGCTCCACATGGGCCATGGATCATATTTTTCACAACGCTGTCGTATAGTTGTTGGTCAATGTTGGGATTGGGTATTTCGGCACTAATGATGTCGTCAATTTGGTTGGGCCGTAATTTTTGCTTTAGCCACAGTAAAAGATGTACATGGGGTAAGCCTCGTTTCTGCCATTCAATGGAGTACATGAAGCACTGTGTTTCTCCAAATATTTGTCCTTTGGTTAGAAGAGCTACTAACTTCTGTACTTTAATTTTAAAGACTCTGGCAATGATGTCGTGTCTATCAGTGGCTTTTTGTCCGGGCATAAGTTCTCGTGTAATCTCAGGCCAGGCGGAATTGCATGTGAAAGTGATGAATAGATCGGGTCGGCCATAGTTGCGAACGTATGTGAAAGCATCCTGTGTGTACTCGTGGAGATATCTTGGGCTGTTGACGACAGAGGAGGGTAGGATAACTATTTGGCCGACATCAGTGGCGCTAAGTTGTGCGTCTGTTTTGATGGCATCTTGCAAATGAATGTAGTTTTCAGCGCGTAACTTAGTTTGATTTAAAGCAATGTATCTTAAGCGCTCACTTTCCATTTTGACATACATGTCAACTAAAAACTGGTGGAGAAGCTGTCTGCAGCGCAGGAGTAGATTGAAGTTATTCTTTCGAACCATGAGGTGGTAAGAATAGAAATCCTTGCAGGAAACTGTTTTAGTTAGCATAGGAGAGTTAGTGTGTGGATTGGTTTGCGGTATGTTAAAATGATATCCTTCTTGTCCTTTCCAAAAAATAATGGGGTATTGGAGGGCATCATAGAAGCGATGGGTGTCAGCTATGCGGCAAAGTTGGCCATCTCGTGTATGCAAGACGATGTCTCTGGTGCTGGTGTGTTCGGCGATAGCTACCACAGCTGCAACTTCATTGGAAGTGGGAGCATTGTAGCGGCGCTGGTGCTGGCCGTGTGGTACACGGTCAGGGTGGATGACGACTTTGTAGCTTTCATTAGGCATGTTTTCAAGAGCGGTTTTAAATTCTTTGACTAAAATATTGTTAGTGTTCAGAACACTTTGTATTTTGTTAACTATTTCTGTTCGAACTCCTTGCACAATAGAGGTACGCCGATGTGTTTGTGCTGCGTCATCGCCTATAAAATAAATTTGTAAAAATTGTGGTTGTCCATTGGAGTGTGGAAGGAGTGAGCCAATCCTATGATACACTTGGCCTTGGACAGTAAATGTTGGACAGAAGCCTGGCATGGAAACAACAGTATCAGCTCCAAACGATGTCATGTGGAAGCAGGCATTGTACTTTCGTAGATTTTGTAAAAAATGTGTGGATTCTTCAGTGTTATCTGCAAATAATTTGTTCAAGGGTTCGGCAGGCTCTTCTAAAAGTGGGATAACGACTTTACCCCCTGAACAACACATGTCAGGTGCTTCTTCTTTCCATTTCTGCGCATTGCAAAACCTACACGTTGTGTTCATCTGGCTGATTGTTAGGAGTCTGTGTGCGCTGTAGTTGAGAGCGGGATCATACTCCAATGCAGCGTGATGGAAAACACTCCAAGTGTTTTGAGTGAAATTTGTGCGGCGTTGTGCTACTTTTTGCGCAACAGCGTTGCGCCGGATTTGTGCTTCTTCCACAGTCTCAGTAGCTCGTTGTGATGCCATATAAAGAGCGGTTTGTTGGCGTTGATGATCAGCTTCTTCATCTGTTTGGCGAGCTCTTAAGTTGGCTTGACGCTGAACTTGTTTTTGGCGGCGTGTTTTGGTGCGTTGGGTGCTTTCAGCAGCTCTTTGTGAGGCAATGTACTGAGTGTGTGCTTGGCGTCGAGAAGTTGTCTGTTGCGGTGTTTCCGAAGCTCGTAAGGTAGCTTGACGTTGTTGTTGTTGTTTTTTTCGTAGTTGTGTTTGAAGTGGGGTTTCAGCTGCTCTCTTGGAAGCCATATATCGAGTTCTTCTTTGTTTGTAAAGAGCTGCTTGCTCCACTGTTTGCACAGCTCTTAATTGTGCCTGGCGCTGAAGTTGTTGTTTGCGTGGGATCTGTGATTGTTGGGGCATTTCAGCAGCTCTGCGCAAGGTCATGGAATGCAGTTTTCTGTGTTGTCGGCAGCGTGTGTGCTGTGGTGTTTCTGCAGTGCTGCGTGCTTGTGCTTCTTGTGGCATTTCAGCTGCTTGTTGGGATGTTCGGTGTCTTCGCCGTTGTACGTGCTGTGTGCGCTGGGACGCTATATAATGAGCATGTTGTTGTCGTCGTACATGGGCTTGTTGGGGTGTTTCAGCGTCGCGAAAAGCGGCTTGACGCGTCGCTTGCTCTATTCTTCTTAGTTCAGCTTGAGCTGTATTTTCTTGTTTGCGAGCTACTTTCATAGCTGTTTGTTGTTTTGTTTGTCGTGAAATATTGGATTTCCGTTTCTTGGGCATTGTGTAAATGGAGGAACAGTGAAGGTGTGGGAATGTGTTTGTCCCAACTGTGTGCGCAGATGCTGTTTGGAGAGTGGGATTATGTCTGCTTTGAGTTGTGTGTGGGCAATATCCTGCGGGTGAACATAACAGTTATTTAGTTGACGTAAGAGGTAGATGGGTGGAGATAGAGGATGCAATGGTATGTTTTGGCTGTATAGAGGGCTTGGTGAGGTGAGTGTGTGATGAAGCGCTGATGTTGAGATAGTTGTGGCAGCGAGGGCTGATGAGTTTGCTGTAGTGTTGGGTTTTGATTTGTGGTTTTATTGTGCTGTTGGGTGGTGTTTGTAAAGTGTGTAAAATCTATTTGTGTGTTGTAGTACGTTTCTGAGTTGTGAATGTTTGTGTGAGAAATGTGTTTGTATGATGTGGCTATGGATTATTCGTTAGAAGGTAATGGTAAGTTGTGGGCCAATTTTTGATGTGGTGAATTTGTTTGAAAACTGCATTTATGGGAGGTTGTTAGGGTTTGTGTTTTCCGCCGTTGAGTGTGAAGGCGACATGACATCGCCCCTGTGTTGTGTTTTTGGGTGAAATTGTGGGGATGGTAACGTCATATGGTTTTATGAATCTTTGCAGTCTTTTTGAAAAAAGCGAAAGTGTGTTGAGCTTTTTTTTGTGTGGAAAAGTTGTGGTAGTGTGAGAGCAGTGATTTTTACACACGTGTGTGTTGGGGGATGTCTTTTCTTGTGGGCCACGGTTTGGTTCGTACGGTAGGGTCCCGACTATAAGTGGCACATAAAATCCTACAATTTCCTCTGAAAATGAAAGAGCGGCTTATAGTCGGGTGCGCCTTCTATATGGATGGAAGCGAGGGCCCCATACCTTGCAATGGGAGGGTGCTATTGGAATAGTATTTGCTCATCTGTAACTTCAATTGTAACTGCTTCCAATTGAACTTCGAGATGAGCGAAGAGTATTGGAATAGCACGCTCCTATTGTAAGGTATGGAAGCGGCACCCAGACTTTGCCGCCGGACGCCGCTTAACTCCTCGTGGGCTGTCGCTTCCATCCATATATAAGGCGCACCGGACTATAAGGCGCTCTTTCATTGTCGGAGGAAATGGTCGGATTTTATGTGCCACTTCTAGTCGGGACCCTACCGTACGAACCAAACTGTGGCCCACAACAAAAGACATCCCCCCACACACACACGTGTGTAAAAATCACTGCTCTCACACTACCACAACTTTTCCACACAAAAAAAGGTCAACACACTTTGGCTTTTTTCAAAAAGACTGCAAAGATTCATAAAACCATATGACGTTACCATCCCGGTTCCCATTGCCGGCGGCCGGCGCATAACTCCTGGCGTGTCGAGCGCTGTAATTCATTTCAATGGAAGCGTGGCATTGAAATGAATATAAGCGGCTGGGACGCGGTGGGTTAAGCGGCTGGCGGCAAAGTGAGCGTGCCGCCGCTTTCAATGACATATAAGGCGCATCGGACAGCACTGCGCCTTAGAGTCCGGTGCACCTTATAGATGAACCTAGATAGGACTATAAGGCGCTCATTGGTAATGCGCCTTATAGCGCTGTGCGCCTTCTAGTCAGCAAAATATGTGTTTGATCATTTTGTATTGATATTTGTCTGAGAATGTAAAGAGTGGGCAAACGTTGGTTAGGGGGTGTGGAGTATGTTTGGCGCTACGGCGGTAAGCGTCCAGGTGAAATATTTGTATAGCTTTGTACAGCGGCCAATTTGGGACATAGGGAGACGTAAGATGTATGTGTTTCACAGTATTGAGGAAGTTTTATATGTGTTCTGGGTAAGTGTTTTAATTTTTTTTTTATTTTGCATGTATTAGACCATCTTGTGGTTTTGAACAGCAGGAGATGTGATGAGCAATACAATGCATGACAATGCTAATGCATTGCAATGCATTGCAATGCATTGCCAAACAATCCTAATTTCTTTTGCAGGCTGCATATAGCAGGGTGCCAAAGAAAAGTTTTGTTAAAGAGCAGGGGGTGTGCTGCCAGTGCTATTGCAGGCTATGTAGCATAGCCTGCAGAAGCCTGGATCGAGTCAGCTGACTGGGAGACCTGGCGCCTGCCGCCTAGCTCAGTGTAGGCAGCGAAGAACAGGCAGAGGATGCCTACGCGCAGCGGGGGACAGATCGGAGGCGGCGTGCAGGTAAGAGTTGGGCGGCATAGATGTTAATGTCGCCGCTTGGTGTGGGCAGGATATGACGGTGGCTTTTCAAGTGGGCAAGCACTATGGCGGGCGTCCGGCTCCCGGGCGCCTGCCACAGTGAAGCGGCCGCCATGCGCCGTACTACAACAGCGTATGTCGGCCAAGCTGACAGTGCGGGCATACTATGTGAGCGGTAGCAGCGATATAGGCCAAAAGCTTTGTGGATGCAGTGTGGCAGGCGTCCGGCTCCCGGGCGCTTGCCATAGCGAAACTGCCGGCATGCGCCGTACTATTAAGGGGGGTATGTGAGCAAGAGTATAGTAAGAGGGGACATGACGGCGTCTTGTAAAGAGTGCAAACACTATGGCAGGCGTCCGGCTCAGGGGCACCTGCTCCAGCGAAACTGCCGACATGCGCCGTACTATTAAGGGGGGTATGTGAGCAAGAGTATAGTAAGAGGGGACATGACGGCGTCTTGTAAAAAATGCAAACACTATGGCAGGCGTCCGGCTCAGGGGCACCTGCTCCAGCGAAACTGCCGGCATGCGCCGTACTATTAAGGGGGGTATGCCAGGAAGACTACACAAAGAGGGGACATGACGGCGTGTTGTTAAGTGTGCAAGGGTGTCCGGCTCCGGGGCACCTGCCACAGCGAAGCGGCCGGCATGCGCCGTACTACAACGGCGTATGTCGGCCTAGACTACAGTGCGTGCATTCACTGTGGCGGGCGTCCGGCTTCTCATTGGTAGCAGTGAAATAATAGGATAGCCACACCGGCGGCCTAGGCCGTAGTCGTACGGCATATGTGGGGATGGGGTGCAGTAATGTTTTAAGGCACTGTGATGTGTTTCTGGGAGCAATACATGTAGAAGGCAGTAAGGGAGATTGGTGACATTGTTATGGAGCGTAAGCTGTTCGTGCTGTGTGGAAGGATACAGCAGAATATAGAGGGCCGAAGTAGAGGCAATGTAAGCATGGTATTGCAACTTACCAGTGTCGTTGGCGTGCAGAGGTAGAGAAGCTGGATGGATCGTGAAGACGGGAACAGCAGTGAGGTGAGGGTGCCGTCAGGGAGTGTGGCAGGCCGGCTAGAGTAGTTCGGGTGCTGATGCCTACGGTGGAGGGGCAAAATGGTGGCGTGCTGGAAAGATGGTCGGGAGGTGGCTAACATGCGCATGCTCCTGCCAGTGAAGTGGCTGTGTGGGCGGGATCGCGGATCGTCAGACCAGTGGGGGTCGGCAAAGATGGCTGCCTCGGAGTCTTGAAGAGATAGGCTCCTGGAATATCGTTAAGGTGAGGGTGAAAGCAGTAAAGTATGTGTAAATGTGAGTGTGTGCTGTTAGGGGCTAGGCTGTAGGGGGTAATATGAATTTTGTGGCTTGCTATGGTGCAAAGTGTGTGAGATAGCAGAGGTAGTGGTGTGAGTTTGGGTTTTGTGGAGGTCCTGGGAAAAACGTATGTGCGCAATTGTGACGAAAAGTAGCCTATTGCGCAATGGGGTGTAGTGACTATGTTTGTGGAAAATTTCAGCCAAATCGGTGGAGCGCGTTTTGCGTGATTGACTAACAAACATCCGAAAAGCCAATGCCACAAACATCCAAACTCACAAACTTTCACATTTATAATATTAATAGGATAAGTTGTGGCCAACATCGCTGTGTAGTCGCCCCCTTAGTTAGACATGATCTATACAGTTATGCAGCCGTAAGGTTCATGCACACAATAAAAATTAACATGCAGAAAATCTGCACAGAATTCCACTTGTATACACAGAATCTCTGCAAACTGTTGTGGATTTTGGAGTGGATTTTCATAGATGTACATGCAGGTTTTGGTGCAGATTCTCACATGCAGATTTTGAAGCCTTTTTAAATACGTACTTGAAAAAATTCATAAATTTACAATCTGCACTATGGGTCAATTTCCAAAAATTCACATCATTTGCATGAGAAATAGAATTTCTCATAGCGTTTAATACTAATAGTTCCGGCGCAGGTTTCCTGCCATGCAGGATTCCTGTCCATGTGCATGTGCCTTTAAGATATGTTGACATGGTGGAATCTGGCACTGTGTGGATTCCGCCCTGATTCTGCCTCTCGTTATTTTTAATGGGGGGCAGAGATCGGAGAAGGAGGCAGAAAATAAAGCACCCTGATCGATCTTGCTGGGGACACCCAGGTCCATTCATCTGTGCTGGTGGCAAACAATGGCCGATTTGTGAGGAAAGCCCGGGGGTTATGAATTGAAAAGGAATGGCGGTGGATGTTTATCTAAAATTTCTCTTCCTTTTCATCTGTGTGAACAGCTCCTTAGGGTTCATGCACAGGGTAGAAGAGCCCTATGCACAAAGCCAGCAGGGTAGTGCATAGGATCCGTTTGGACTCTGTGTAATGCCATCTTGCCGCCATCTTACAATCTCGGTCCCGTTGCATCTCCAAGGGTATGTGTCACTCCGGAGCAGAGATGTGAGTCAGTGACTATATATCAGTCGGTGACTATAGTATAGTATACGCTATATCAATATCACCTGCTTATGAACCTGTGATCGTGTGACGCCATGGAGGTTCCTGTATTATCTATCGACTGATGATTCATTGAAAGCCCTAAGTGACAAGACACATCACCGCCTACAGTAGGAAGGGAGAAGGCAACTGGGTCTTTAACCCCTTACAGATCTGTTCAATTTATTTTTTTTTTGCATTTTTTTCCACCCAGCAATTAAATGGCCGTGATTTTTTTTTTCCATTTTTTCCATCCACAGAGCCATATGGGGACTTATATTTTGCAGGATGAATTATACTATATAATGACACCATTTAATATTCCATACAATGCACTGGGAAGCTGGAAAAAAAAAGAGAATGGAGTGGAATTGTAAAACAACTGCAAGTAGGCCATTTTCTTGCAGTTTTCGGTTTTACGGAGTTTCCCATGTGGTGACAATGACATGTTATGTATATTCTGCAGTGTGAACATGGCGATACTGATTTATACCATACAAATTAATCTAAATTTTTGTGTTTTAACACCCTAACAAAAAAAGAAAAAACTTTTGAAAAAAATAAGTTTGCGTCGCCATATTGTGACTGATAACAGGGATTCAGCCACTATGGCGTTCATTGTATGAGATATTTAATAAGTTTATTTCTTTGATCTAAGGAATTCAAATTTTTAATTGGAGCTTCGATTGTACAATGACATATATACATTAGAAACCTTATGTGGATTCCTCAACCTAATGAATCACAAAGGTTTCATATCCTGCTTTCAAAGCATTCCTCATATTATCTGTGCAAATATATCAGTGTATCAGCTAAGGGATCACCAAGCCTAAAAATTAACCTTTATGGCATAGGAAATATAATGTTTGTCATATAAACAAGTAACAAAAGCCTGTTCACCTTTTAACTCCATTTTACATAAGGAATGAATCAATCTATAAATACTCGATCACCATTTATTGATCCTTTCTGCTCCAATATTCTGCTGGAGTCACACGTTATTATACTCCAGAGCTGCGCTCACTATTCTGCTGGTACAGTCACTGTGTACATACATTACATTACTTATCCTGTATTATACTCCAGAGCTGCGCTCACTATTCTGCTGGTACAGTCACTGTGTACATACATTACATTACTTATCCTGTATTATACTCCAGAGCTGCGCTCACTATTCTACTGGTGCAGTCACTGTGTACATACATTACATTACTTATCCAGTATTATACTCCAGAGCTGTGCTCACTATTCTGCTGGTACAGTCACTGTGTACATACATTACTTATCCTGTATTATACTCCAGAGCTGCGCTCACTATTCTGCTGGTGCAGTCACTGTGTACATACATTACATTACTTATCCTGTATTATACTCCAGAGCTGCACTCACTATTCTGCTGGTGCAGTCACTGTGTACATACATTACATTACTTAGCCTGTATTATACTCCAGAGCTGCACTCACTATTCTGCTGGTACAGTCACTGTGTACATACATTACATTACTTATCCTGTATTATACTCCAGAGCTGTGCTCACTATTCTGCTGGTACAGTCACTGTGTAAATACATTACTTATCCTGTATTATACTCCAGAGCTGCACTCACTATTCTGCTGGTACAGTCACTGTGTACATACATTACATTACTTATCCTGTATTATACTCCAGAGCTGCGCTCACTATTCTGCTGGTACAGTCACTGTGTACATACATTACATTACTTATCCTGTATTATACTCCAGAGCTGCGCTCACTATTCTGCTGGTGCAGTCACTGTGTACATACATTACATTACTTATCCTGTACTGATCCTGAGTTACATCCTGTATTATACCTCAGAGCTGCGCTCTCTATTCTTAACCTGTACTACTCAGTACTCTGCTGGTGGAGTAGAAATGGAGTCTTATAATCCCTACCTAGTGACTATTGATGTCCCACATAATGGTGTTCACAAACCAGACTGACAAATAGTGAACTTTCCCTTGAAATGCCTGATACATGAATATGTGGCTATCAGTGTGGTACGAGGTGTCACCGAGTGATCTGAGCTTATCACAGTATCTTCTCTAGGAATGTCCCATAAACTATGACCTACGCTAGGGGAATTCTCATCGATACTCGACCCTTACTCCACAGCTCGGTCATAGCCTGTAGTGTATACCTAGTGACTTCCCTCACTACACCAGGCATTATGGGATCTTTCCCTCTCCCTGTATCTTATCTAAGGGTCCAGTAATATTAAAATTCTTGTCATTCCTTGTCCTCCTGTCTGATTCATATTAGATAGACGTCAGCAAATAGCAAATTTGGGGCGTTTATTAGGTCATATTTTACCCCAATGACCATTCTTGAATTCAGCACCCAACAGATGTTTGGGGTTTATTGCCATTTTTTTAGTGTCTCTCGTGTTGGGACTCATAACGTATAGGGCATAGTAAGTGGAGGACCCAATACATATTTTAATCTGGTGCCCAGGAGCGTCAAACAAGGGGTATTGTGGCAGATTTTGAGGCATTTTTTACGTTTTGCAGTAACCTTTGACTTACCCTCTGTATATATATTTTCATGTTGTACATAGTATAGCATTATACATGGTGCATGGTCCGTGTACACATAACCCTGTGAGGTCGGTAAGACGTGTGCTCAGTGGCCCTGAGGTGCCCCTCAGGGCCACCAGGCCACGGTCTGCACCTCACACCCACTCGGACTCCGACTTCCATACGTATTAGATTTATCAGATGCTATCCCAGCCCATTGATTGTGGAAATTCAATATGTCAATCCTTTTGTTTTCAAGGGCTATAAGTTGCCGCTAGAGTAGTCTGGCATCGGCTTACTCTCCTATCCCCGTTCAAAGGACATGTGCCAAGTGTGCGTGTATATGGTGGGTCGGGAGGAATAGCTGTCGGCTGAACAAATCTTACCTCCAGCTTTTGGAACATTGCAGAGTATCATTTTAGTAGTAATGGCTTTCTATGGTCTAATATTTAATATTATTTGGACACTATAATCTAGAATATTATATTCTCTGTGTATGTCGTCTTTGTGCACAGCACAGACAGTCTATTCGTGGTTGGGGAGTGGTCCGATATGACTAAATTGCTCTTATCAGACTGAGCAAACAGACAGTACCAGGTAAGCGGCTGAACTTTGTGACAGTCTCATGACACCTGGGATCGATCTTGTGTCCTGTTTGGAATAACAGAGGTGGGCCGTGACCGATCCTTCCCACATAGTGTTTATAGTGATGGAGATCTCGGTATATGGTGTCAGGGCCTTATCTTATCTTCCTACTATACAGTATGGGATATTCTATAGGTCACGTAACCTACACATAGTGACTTCATATCAAGTACTCATCATAGAACAAAGCACTTTCAGGGCCGTCATCTAGCTCCTTGGCCCTGGATTTATCACCCCTCCCCTTACTTTGTTTCAGTGAGGCTTGGAAGAGCCACATGGCCTTAGAAATGAATGATAACGTTTTTCAGCCTAAAGCGGCCACAAGAGGGAGCTCATCACGTAGTCACAGTGTCTATAATTCTGCTTGGACCTGCCACAAGAGGGAGCTCACTGCATACAGATCTATATAGCTCATATTGAAAAGAGTCCCATCACTGGTCACCCAAGAATATTGATCTTGTGCCCCCCATTTCAATGCTACGGTTGTTGGCGCTAAATACAGTGCTTGGTTAGCTTTATAGACTTAGACTAGGTTCACATCTGCACCTCTCTCTCCATGGTTTGGGGCCCTCAGCTAAAACAGCAGTTTCCCGTGGAGACCAGCGAACCCCATAGACCGGGACTTTCTTACCCTTAGCTTAGCCTAAGGATAAGTTCATAAAGATAAGTTCAGGTATATTCCATCTTACAAACCCCATTGAAATCAATGGGAGACAGGAAAAAAACAGGTGTTTTTCCTTCATTTTTTTTGCAAAAATTAATTCCAAGAACAAGTGAATGAAGTGAAGACGGGTCATGGCTCTTCTTTTTTCCTCCAGCCCAGGAGAATGAAAAGAAGCAACAAAGTAGCAGGAAGAGGAGGAAAAAAGAAATAGGAAGAGATGGAAGGAATAACAAGAGAAGGATTGTAGGAAGAGATGGAAAGAAAGAGTATGAAGAGGAGCAAGGAATGCAAGGACGAGAAGGAAGAAAGTATTGTACAGGTAAGGAAGGAGGAGAAACAGAAAAGAGGAAGAAAGGAATGAAGGAATAGGAAGAGGAGCAAGAAAAAAGGGAGAGGAGGAATAGGAAGAGAAGAAACAAGGAAGAAATAAAGGAAGAAAGAAAGAGAAGAAAGGAAGGAACAGGAACCAAGGAAGGAAGAGAAGGTAGAGGTGAGAAGAGAAGGAAAAAGAATTGTAAAGATAAGGAAAGAGGAAGAAAGGAATGATGGGGAAAGGAATAGGAAGAGGAGTAGAAAGGGAAACAAGAAAGTAGGAAGGAATAGCAAGAGAAGAAACAATAAGGAAGTAGTAGGAAGAGAAGGGAGGAAAAGGACGAGAAGCAAAAGGGGCAGTAAGAAGAGAAGAAAGGAAAAAGCAGGAAAGGAAGAAAGAGAAATATGACTGGATGATGATTGGACCATGAACGAGGGAAGAAATTTTTCTTTATTGGCAGAACACATAGAAGAAGCTGTAGAAGACTGAAGATTGGTGTTAGAGGCTGGGGGTAGAGGTTGGTGCTAGAGGTTGGTGATAGAGGCTGGTGATAGAGGCTGGGGTTAGAGGTTGGTGCTAGAGGCTGGTGCTAGAGGCTGGGGTTAGAGGTTGGTGCTAGAGGCTGGTGCTGGAGGCTGGTGCTAGAGGCTGGGGGTAGAGGTTGGTGCTGGAGGCTGGTGCTAGAGGCTGGGGGTAGAGGTTGGTGCTGGAGGCTGGTGCTAGAGGCTGGGGGTAGAGGCTGGGGGTAGAGGTTGGTGCTGGAGGCTGGTGCTAGAGGCTGGGGGTAGAGGTTGGTGCTAGAGGCTGGGGGTAGAGGCTGGGGGTAGAGGTTGGTGCTGGAGGCTGGTGCTAGAGGCTGGGGGTAGAGGTTGGTGCTAGAGGCTGGGGGTAGAGGCTGGGGGTAGAGGTTGGTGCTGACACTGTATGATCCGCCATGATCTCATAGCTACAGCTGGTGCTCAGGGGTACGAGGACGTCTCCATCAGATTCATGGAGACATCAGTTATGGCCCTGTAGAGATAGTGAATGGCAGGAGGCTGCGTCCAGGACTCTACACCGTCCTTAGTCTTGGACACAGGGGTCATGAGTTATTCTCAGGAGGAGTCTATGAGGATCTTTACTTCCTCAGTGTATAAAATGTTATATATACAGTATAAAGGATGTGCAAAATCACATTATAAAGGGGAAAATAAGAACAAGACAATGTCAGCCTCTAGAGGCTGGTGGAGGAATTACAGGCAGGAATATATGAAGTAGGTCCACACAGGGGCGCTATAGGACAACAGGTAATCATTAGGGAACAGCAATGATCCAATTCTCAATCCCCTGCCCCTCCGGCCACTATCCTAGATGTCTAATACTCACTGAGTAATATCTGTCTATCACATCCAAGGCGAAGATGGGGAAAAAAAAAAAAATCACAGACATTAACCCCTTCCTGACCTCTGCTGTAATAATGTGGTGGATGTCAAGTATTTAAAGGGATCCTATCATTAAAATTCAATTTTTTTCTCACTAACACATCGGAATAGCCTTAAGAAAGGTTATTCTTCTTCTACCTTTAGATGTCTTCTCCGTGACGCCGTTCGGTCGAAATCCCAGTTTTCGTCAGTATGCAAATGAGTTCTCTCGCAGCACTGGGGGTGGTCCCCATCCTTCAAACAGCACTGGGGGCGTCCCCAATGCTGCGAGAGAACTCTCCAGCGCCGTCTCCATCTTCTTCTGGAACGGGCTCTCTTCACATCTTTTTCCGGTGCTGGGTTCAAACTGTGCACGCCCACCGGCCACAAGAAAATAGCCGTTTACACTTACTGTGTAAGTGCCCATTTTCTTGTGGCCGGCGGGCATGCTCCCCCAGTGCTGTTTGAGTGCTGGGACCCGCCCCCAGTGCTGCGAAAGAACTTATTTGCATACTGATGGACACCGGAATTTCTACGGAACAGTGGCGTAGAGAAGACATCAAAAGGTAGGAGAAGAATCGCCTTTCTTAAGACTATTCCGATGTTGTAGGCAGAAAAAATACAGTTTGAATGATAGAATCTCTTTAAGGCTAATTTCACACGGGGTATTTTGGTCAAGATTTTGAGGCCGTAATCGCCTCAAAATCCTGACCAAAAAGATGGCTCCCATTGAAATCAAAGCGATCAAATCGATAAACATTCCCCAAAATGGTAGAACTAAATAATACTTCTGGCCCTGCCAAAAAAACACGCCCTATACATGGAATTATAAGAACGTTACGGGGGACGGACTATGAGGAATTCAATTGAAAAAATTTTTTTTGCAAAGTTTTGGATTTTTTTTGCTTATGGGGTTAAAACCTAAATAAAACGATATACATTTGGTATCCCCAGGATTGTACCGACCCATAGAATACAGGCAACATGCCACGGGCAACATCGTAAAAACAAAGTCACAAAAACGCAGAAGCGGGGAGTCAGAAATGAAAATCGGAAAATGCCCGGGTTAAGATTCAAATAGGCCAAGCACTTAAAGGGTTAATTTAGAAATTATTTGTGTCATAGATATCCCCTGAGGTGACACTGATGTAATACAGTGAGGCTCAAGCAACATCTACAGTAACATGGCCGCCTCCATGACTGGAGACATTACCATGGTAAGACTTTGGCCTCTACTTGATGGAAATCCTTGACGTGAACAGCAGAATCCCCGCCCCTACCGGAAGTGATGTCACGCTCGTCACTTCGGTCGCTCTCCAATGAGGAAGTAAGTTCGTACCGAGAAGTTGCAGGAGCGAGAGCGGACGAGCGAGCCGGAGCCCGGAGCGATGAGGCGGTAATGTCCTGCCGGGGCTCCGCTCTCAGCTGCGGCCATAGCGGGCGCCATGAATGTTGACGTGGAGTTCCACATCCGGCAGAACTACCCATGGGCCAAACTACCGGCCAACGTCAAGCAGGTAATGGAGTCACCTGTCCCTGCATCACCCCTGTCACTCCTCACCACACCTGCCTGTCAGCTGTCACCCTGTACCATGTGGGTAACCTGCCAGATACTACCTGGTACCTCATCCTCCATCAGCTGCCGCCTGGCACCCTGTACCCCACTTCTCATCTGGCACCCCATCCCCCTGTCAGCTGCCACCCTGCCCTCTGTCTGTCATCTGCTGCCCCGCACCCCCATCAGCTGCTACCCTGTACCCTGTCATCCGCCACCCTGTACCCTGTCTTCTCCCATCATCTGCTACCCCGTTGCCCCATCAGCTGCTACCATGCACCCTGTCATCCGCCACCCTGCACCCCCCTCATCTGCTACCCTGTAACCCGTCTTCCCCTGTCATCTGCCGCCCTTCACACCATCAGCTTTTACCATGCACCCTGTCATCTGCCACCCTGCATCCTGTCCTCCCTCCCTGTCATCTGCCACCCTGCACCCCATCCCCCCATCATCTCCCACCCTGTACCCCCATCAGCTGTTACCATGCACCCTGTCATCTGCCACCCTGCACCCTGTCCTTCCTCCCTGTCATCTGCCACCCTGCACCCCATCATCTGCCACCCTGCACCCCATCCCCCCATCATCTCCCACCCTGCACCCCATCCCCCATCATTTCCCACCCTGCACCCCATCCCCCCATCATCTCCCACCCTGCACCCCATCCCCCCATCATCTCCCACCCTGCACCCCATCCCCCCATCATCTCCCACCCTGTACCCCATCAGCTGCCACCCTGTACCCTGTCTTCCCCCATCAGCTGCCACCCATCACCACATCCTACACACATTAATAGGAACATGGGAAGAATATGCAAATCTGACTTCCATGATGTAATTAGGAAGTCAGTGCCTCAGTCATAGGAGTCTCCCTCCTTCCCAAAACATATCCTGTACAGTGATAAATATCCCATCTCTGTTATCTCAGTTTTTTTAGATTTGGATAAAGCCAACTTTAAAGTCTTCTACCAGTGAGACAGTTGGTGCACTGTGGGCGGGCCTTCAGCTCCCTGGAGCACTGCACTTGTAACTTTGGTAGGATGGGTGATGTCATAGCAGTGGAAAGATCAACTCTTGCTGTATGTGGTGGCACAGGCAGCAGATGGTAGGGGTCTGAGCAGTGCTCCAGGGAGCTGATGGCCCGCCCCTAGTGCACCCACTGCCTCATTTGCATTAAGCTGCTTTTCTCCAAATCTACAAAATTGACCTCCATGACAGAAGTGTATTATTAATCACTGTAAGGTGGTGAGGGCAGCGGAATATGCTCAGGAGCGGTGGTAGAGTCCCTATAAGTCCTCCTGCCCCTTACTACTGTGCCCCTTGTCCTCCTGCCCCTGACTGCACCTGCTGCCATCTTGCACCCTATCATGTCTATCACTCGCCCCCAGCTGTGCCCTCCCTGTTTCCTTGCGCAGGTTTCCTCTCCTTTTCCCCATTCCATCCATAAACCTTCTCCTCCGATGTGACGTCACTCTTGTAACTCTTGTAAATCTTCTTCTCCTCAGGGCCTGGGAAACTCACAGAAGGAATATGAGAAGCAGGTTGTGCTGTACAGTATCCGCAACCAGCTGAGGTATCGCAACAACCTGGGTAAGGAGGCGCCGGCAGGATGGACAACATAGAAAAGGCCCAAGAGAGGAGGATTAGCCGCCCGGCTCCGGGGGTCCCTCCAGCCCCATTACAGGGTCCACCATAACATCAGGCTGCTGCTGCTTACATTCACATCTGTGTCCGTCTCCACTGAAATCACGGATGAAATAGTCCTGCAAGTGAGACTTGGTCATCCTGTGATGTCGCAGAGCAAACAATGGATACCCAGTATCTGTAAGGTCTGTTGTGCAGTCACTACCGGGCCCTGGAGATTGTAGAGGGCCCCCTACAGTATTATACATGGCAGGTGGAGGACCCCTTACAGATTCTGCATTGGGGTCCAGGACCCTATTACACCTCTGCAGGTAGTTCTGACCACACAAGGTCTAAATGTTGCTGATTTTATTCCCCAAATGGTAGATGGAAAATCCACATGGTTTTACATGACCACTGCATGTCACAAACTGCAGAGAACACTTACACATTGCAGTGCATGGGCTAAATCTGTGGCAAATACGTGTAATCACTATTTTAGCGATCTGCCTGTCCGTTGTTCTGATCCCCCAGTGTAGACCTTTTACTAATTTCTAAGCTGTTCCCCGGATTCCTGTTGAATAGCATTGCAGAGCGAAGCTTTAGGCCTCATTCTTCTGCTGCCGCTCTGGCCATCGGTCACAACATGACTGACCCTGCTTTACTGTATGGACCTGCAGCAGGAGTAAAGTGGAGTCAGTGGTGTCACAGGGGAGGTGCAGAGACTTCAGACACCCCACAGCGCTCTGCACGGGTAATCGCTGGGGTCTGGGTAACCATCAGATATATGTAATACTTGGGGTATATATGGGATGCCCTGACACTGATTTGTGAGGGTCTTGCAGAGTCCTCCATCCTGGGCTCGTGCAGGACACTTGTATGAAGGATCTCTGCTTGTGTGTATCTGTTGCTCTGTTACCTGACATTTACATAAGACTAAATCAACATATTCAAGGGCAAACACTGTGTACATTGGTCGTGTGGACAGGCTGCACCGCCGACATACACATCATGGCCGCTCATAGACTAGGTCCTCAGTCACGGTCTCTTAGTTGGCGCGCTCTGCACACTCTAAGGCTGCGTTCACACGATGTAAAACTGAGCGTGATCTGGCACGTATATGGCGTGTCAGAGTTTGAGTGCTCAAAAAGATCCCATTGATTTCAATGGGAGTTATGAGCGCATACGCCGCGTTATTTTGCGCCTGTGATTTTGCGGCTGCGAGCACTTCCCATTCACTTCAATGGAAGCACTCATAGAGAAAAAAGCAGCCCATTCATTTCAATGGGGAACGCTCGTATGCCGGCTCCCATAGAAATGAATGGGATCTGCTTTATACGCGCTGATTCTGACTGTGTTTTAACGTTCAGAATCAGTCAGCGTATCCGTAGTGTGAATGCACCCTTAGGCTGCGTTCACACAATTGCATTGCACTGCGTAAGCAATCCTGTTTGCCCCAGAGCTTTGGGTCAGAGGTCAAACAGAATGGGAGAACATGGGGGACCTTTTACCTCCTCCTTGTTGTGTTCAGGCCCGTGGGGTCAGTGGGCCAAACCTCCGACCCCGATGTTTTTCCACTAACTAATGAAGCCGGCGACTATATTCCTATGGAAATAAATAACAAAGGATACATCTAATTAATTATAGAATAGCGGTAATTGTATCATATCATTAAAGGTTATTAACCCTTTCCCTTCACAGCCATTTTAAATGTTTTTGTCTTTTTGCTCCCCGCCTTCCAAACACATAGGAGGGCTTAACGTCTGCGGCACAAATTGTGCTTCATCTTTGTACAATTTATTATTCTGTGCAATGTAATGGGAAGCCGGAAATAAAAAGAGAAGCGGGTGGAATTGGAGAAAAACTGATTGTGCAACTTTCTTACGGTTATTGGTTTTACGAAGTCACCTGTATTCTGTGCGTTGTTTATGGCAATACCAAACAAACATATATATATAGATAGATAGATAGATAGATAGATAGATATTCTAAAAAGAAATATTAAAAATATAAAAATATATTATATTATTATTATATTTATTATTATATTTATTTATTATATATGTATATATATTTGGAACAATTTTTTAAAAATCCATAAGTCTGCAACAAAAAAAAAAATTTCTTGAATAATCTGACATATGTATCTTTATATTTCTGTGTACAGGTGCTTCGATTTTTTTTTTTTTTTTTTTTAATTTTTTTTTAATGTTTGTAGATTGTGTGTATTCAGTCGTGGTGAAGTATAACATGTTTATTTTTGCTTATCCTTATTTGAGACCTAGGAAAAGGAGTGATTTTTTTTTTAAATTTATTTATTTTGTCTTTTGCCACGCTGTAAGGATAAGTTTACACCGTTATTTAAAGGGATCCTCTCATTGGATTCCCTTTTCTTCTGACTAACATGTAGGAATAGCCTTAAGAAAGCCTATTCTTCTCCTACCTTTAGATGTCTTCTCCGCGCCGGCCTTAGGCAGAAATCCGGCTTTTCGTCTGTATGCAAATGAGTTCTCTCACAGCACTGGGGGCGTCCCCAATGCTGTGAGAGAATTCTCCAGCGCCGCCTCCATCTTCTTCAGGATTGGCCTGTCCCTGTGTCTTCTTCCGTCCTGGCTTTCAATCTTCTAGGCCTCGGGCAGAGCCGACTGTGCATGCCCGGGCCACAAGCTGGTGTAAGCGGCCATTTTCTTGTGGTCGCTGGCACGTGCAGTCGGCTCTGCCTGAGGCCTAGAAGATTGAAAGCCAGGATGGAAGACGACACAGGGAGAGGCCGTTCCGGAAGAAGGTGGAGGCGTCGCTGGAGATTTCTCTGACAGCATTGGGACCGCCCCCAGTGCTGCGAGAGATTTCATTTGTATACCAAAGAAAGCCTGGATTTCTAACGAACGGCGGCGCGGAGAAGACATCTAAAGGTAGGAGAATAATAGTCTTTCTTAAGGCTATTCCTACGTGTTAGTCAGAAAAAAGGGTATCCAATGAGAGGATCCCTTTAAGGGGGTCATCTGAACCACTTAGATTTTTCATTCTGACGACCTGCAGGATTACTACTATTACCTTTGTATATGGCAGTAGTAGGAAATTTGGTGTACAAGACATTATGGTAAAGTTAGACGCTATATATGCAGACTGTAGTCAGTCGGGGTTGTCTGTAGAGGACAGAGATGATGGTGGTCGTCTAATATCCTCAGGATCAGTTCCGCTCGGTCTCACGTTCTCCTGCGGCCGCCGCGCTCCCCCGTATTTACTTGTGACTCTCCTCAAGGACGTCTTCTCCTTTATAGTAAAGTCTCCACTCTCGCCCATGTGAGACTCATATAATGCGCCACCTGCTGGTGGATTAGTCTCTCGGCTACATGGCAGAGGCAGCAGGAAGGATTCCATTCATGCCGGGCACTTGTGCCTGTGCGGCCCGCGTGGTGTTTGTATCTGGAGACGAAGCCTGTTCTGTGGAGGAGATGATCAATCTCAAAATACTGAAGTTAGAAGTGCTAAAATATCAAAGGAGCTGTAGAAGATTAGTAAATGGTGGCAACTTACTGACTGCAACAGCGCCCCACCTGTCCATAGGCTGTATGTGGTATTGCAGCTCATCCATTTTAAGGGAGTCGAGCTGCAATACCAGACACAAGCTAAGAACACCTGCGGCACGGTTTCTGCTAGAAAGCGGCCATCTTTGTCTCGTCCTGAACAAGGTGCACCCTTGTTCATTGGGTGCAAGAATAAATTTTAGAAATGTATGGACGTCACCCGTGTATACCTGCCCGTAACGCTGATGGTGGGTTTATTCTATATGCAGTGAAACACGTGAAGAAAGATGAGCGCAGATACTACGAGGAACTCCTGAAGTACAGCAGGGAGCACCTGATGCTGTATCCGTACCACCTGTCCGACATAATGGTGAAAGGACTCCGCATTACCCCCTTCTCCTACTATATAGGGATAATGGAGGTAAGAAGTGTATGGGGGAGGGGTGGGTTACACTTTACCACATTGACAGTGCTGTAGGATCGTCATTGCTGCAGGTCTTCCTGGAAAATCCCTTTAACAATCGCTTTTAGACACTGTTTCCAGCCACGTATTTTCGCAGCTCTGTGGGACCATAACCTAAAGCTACTGAGCCCCGTGTTCAGCGATCACACAGTTGCATGGCTGGTTACAGCGCAGTCAGATCTGTGTCCTGTATAAAACCGTACATCGTCTGTCCATCACATGACAAAGGAAGGTTCCTATCCATGACAGCAAGCAGAGATCTTAAAGTAAATAAATGGATTTTATCGCTGCAAGTAACTCGTTTCCTTCTTTCGTAGGACATCATGAATAGCGAAAAAAGCTACGACTCCCTGCCGAACTTCACTGCCGCAGACTGTGAGTATATAGCTGTCTATAGAGAACTTAGATCCTGACCAAGATTTACTAAAATGTATGCGGCACCCTGATGGAGTAATACCGTGTACAGGTATGGCCACTTAAAGGGGTTGTCAGCGACTATGACTGTGATGGCGAACCTATGGCATGGATGCCAGAGGTGGCACTCAGAGCCCTCTCTTTGGGCACTCATCCGTGGAGCAGATTATACTGTGTGGGGGCCTCTGTGCAGCAGATTATACTGTGTGGGGGCCATTGTGCAGCACATTATACAGTGTGGGGGCCACTGTGCAGCACATTATACTGTGTGGGGGCCACTGTGCAGCACATTGTATTGTGTGGGGGCCACTGTGCAGCACATTGTACTGTGTGGGGGCCACTGTGCAGCACATTGTACTGTGTGGGGGCCACTGTGCAGCACACTGTACTGTGTGGGGGCCACTGTGCAGCACATTGTACTGTGTGGGGGCCACTGTGCAGCACATTGTACTGTGTGGGGGCCACTGTGCAGCACATTGTACTGTGTGGGGGCCACTGTGCAGCACATTGTACTGTGTGGGGGCCACTGTGCAGCACATTATACTGTGTGGGGGCCACTGTGCAGCAGATTGGACTGTGTGAAGGTCACTGTGGAGCAGAAAGCTCTATAAAGCCCCATTCGTATGACCGTATTTTGCAGGTCTGTAATTGTGGATCCGCTCAGTATTAAGGTTAAATTGCTGTGCTGACACTTTGTGATGAATTAGTGGATTTTGGGTTGCAGTTTGGCCACTCGGTCTCTAAAAGGTTCGCCATCACTAGACTATGATACTGATTGCTACAGACTCTTCACTGCGTATGAAGCACAGCGCCGTACATTGTATAGTGGCTGTGTTTTATTGCAGCTCATCCCCATTTATTTGAATGGGGCTGAGCTGCAGCGTGGCCATGAGTCCAAAGGGGGGGAGGGGTGTTACTGCCTGAGAAGAACTCAGATCCCAGATAATCCCTTTTAAGTGCCCCCCAAATACCAACTGGGGGTGCAAAAAGGCACTTACCGCTAACTTGGTGTATCACATGATCTTTCAAACCAATCGGCTGTAAAAATTCTGTGACCCCCAGTTCTCGGGAGTCCCGGCGTGTATTTGACATGGTGCTTTATAGAGATGCTTTAAAGGGATTCTACCACTAAAACACATTTTTTTCTAGTTACCACGTCGGAATAGCCTTTAAAAAGTCTATTCGTCTCTTACCTGTGGAAGTGATCTCCGCCGCGCCGTTCGTTCAAAATACCGGTTTGTACCGGTATGCTAATTAGTTCTCTCGCAGCGATGGGGGCGTCCCCATTGCAGTTCGAAAACCGACCGCAGCGCCGCCTCTCTGGTCTTCTGTATCCTCCCCTTGCCTCTTCAGTGTCTGTCGGACGCCTGCGCAGTATGCTCTCTGTTCGGCGAAGATTGCCGAACGTACTGCGCATGCGCGAAAGTGCGGTGCCCGCACTATGGCTGGGACCGCAATTTCGCGCATGCGCAGTACGTTCGGCAATCTTCGCCGAACAGAGCGTACTGCGCAGGCGTCCGACAGTACGCTGAAGAAGCAAGGGGAGGACACCGAAGACCAGAGAGGCGGCGCTGCGGTCGGTTTTCGAGCTGCAATGGGGACGCCCCCATCGCTGCGAGAGAACTCATTAGCATACCGGTACAAACCGGTATTTTGAACGAACGGTGCGGCGGAGAGCACTTCCACAGGTAAGAGACGAATAGCCTTTTTAAAGGCTATTCCGACGTGGTAACTAGAAAAAAAAGTGTTTTAGTGGTAGAATCCCTTTAAGAGCACCTGTATGATAGACGATCCACCATGGAAGGGGTTCAGTCCCCTGTTCTGGAAATGAGTGAGATCCGAGCAGTCAGACCCCCACCAATCTGACATTTATCACCCGGATGCCAAGTTATAATTAAGATCACATTTGATTCATTGGAAAGATACAGAAAATGCAAATCTTCATTGGTTTATGTGTTTTCTTCTTCTAAGGCCTAAGACTCCTTGGTATAGGAAGGAACCAGTACATCGATCTGATGAACCAGTGCAGGTCGTCCAAGGTAAGGAGGACTTGGCCGGGGCCGTTACCTTGTGTAGTTCAGATTATAAGGAGGGCACAGGACTTATTCCTTCATCCTTCCTTCTTTTTTAAGGTTGGAGATGAATAAAAAATATCCCTTTAAGGGCGTTGTTCTGTCTCATGTAAAGTAAGCATAATTATCTTATGATACAAATTCCTGTGACCTGCTAATATGCTTATGTTTTAAAGGGATCCTATCATTGGATACCATTTTTTTCTCCCTAACACGTAGGAATAGCCGTAAGAAAGGCTATTCTTCTCCTACCTTTAGATGTCTTCTCTGCATCGCCGTTCCGTAGAAATCTGGGTTTTCTTCGGTATGCAAATGAGTTCTCTCACAGCACTGGGGGCGTTCCCAATGCTGCGAGAGAACTCTCCAGTGACTCCTCCATCTTCTTCTGGAACGCCATCTCCCTGTGTCGTCTTCTGTCCTGGGTTTCAATCTTCTAGGCCTCGGGCAGAGCCGACTGCACATGCCCGGGCCACAAGAAAATAGACCCTTACACAGTAAGCTGGTGTAATTTTCTTGTGGCCCAGGCATGTGCAGTCGGCTCTGCCCGAGGCCTAGAAGATCGAAACCCAGGATGGAAGAAGACACAGAGAGAGGGCTCTCCGGAAGAAGATAGAGGTGGCGCTGGAGAGTTCTCTCGCAGCATTGGGGACGCCCCCAGTGCTGTGAGAGAACTTATTTGCATACCGAAGAAAACCCAAATTTCTACGGAACGGCGGCGCGGAGAAGACATCTAAAGGTAGGAGAAGAATAGTCTTTCTTAAGGCTATTCCTACGTGTTAGGGAGAAAAACAGGGTATCCAATGATAGGATCCCTTTAACCCTTTGTCAATATCAAAAGCATTTACGACATATTTCTGAAGAGTGTGCACCAGAAAGAGCAGAAAAATACACATTAGGTGCTCAGCTGGTCCCTGCAAAGTCGCTGGGCTCGGCCGACTTATATTTGATGTGTATGGCCAGCTTTAGGAAGCTCAGACTTTGTGCAGCCGTGATCCTGTGTGCACCCCCTCCCCCCTTCTTTTACAGCTGCTCTCGGTAATATTCCGTCAAAAATCTCTCTGGGCTGTTTCTTATTAGTTTACACCCTGTATAACCCGGTGTGCCCTCCTTGGCTTGGAAGGAATGGAAATTCCCCGGGCCTGTAATCTCCTGTGGAATCCTCCACAAGTCCTCATAAACTTTGGTAAATTCACTCCAGAAAGAGGAGACTCCGCAGTAGAAATGGCACTTTGTGTACATTCTAGGGTTAATTCCATCTTATAAAGTGGTGATCTATAACTAGGATACACAGTCACTTTATGGTTGTTGGTGTCCGAACTGTGACCAGTCCTAAGAGATTGTGTTTCACTTTGTCAGTCGTGCTCCTGTCTGCGAAATGCAAAGGATCAAGTGGATGAAGATGACGGCAGTTCCCTTGTACAGCCACTTGGTCATGGACACTACTCTGCCTGAAGGGGGCGCAGTGTCACAACTTCATTTTCAGGATTGGGGAGGATCCATCTAGTAATGTTGTGGCATATGGCTATGATCTTAGCCTGATCCCTACTCCTAGTAGAATAACATGTCAGTGCATAAACTGCATTCAGCTCCTCCTTGTCGTGGTCATGTGGGTGGATCAACGAGGTCTACATTTGCAGCGGACCCCACCAATTACCAGCACAATTTTTTTTTTTGTTTAATTCTCCTCCATTGCACCATCTTACATACGTACCAGTGAGATTTACTTTCCTCTGCATCGTCCTAACAATCTAAACCTTATGTTTCTTTATAGAAATTCTTCAGACGGAAAACGGCGC
Organism: Leptodactylus fuscus; assembly: GCF_031893055.1. NCBI lineage: Eukaryota > Metazoa > Chordata > Amphibia > Anura > Leptodactylidae > Leptodactylus > Leptodactylus fuscus. The sequence continues at coordinate 19,967,738 of NC_134268.1, forward strand.
GGGATTTACTGCCTGTGAAACCAGTGGACATAACGGTAGAGGCCTGGTGGGTGGTGCAGGCCGGGTACATCACTGAGGACGACATTAAGGTACATTCTCTATGTGTGAACATACGTTGCCCTTGGTCGGATTCGAGCCTAGTACCCCAGCTCTGTATGCAACCGTGCTAACCACTGAGTCACCATACCGGCCGAACTACAGTGTTGGTCTATGGTAAATTGGCTATGACTTCAGAAGACTCCTGGCAGCTGTGACTACCAAACGCCTCCCATGGTCTTACCCTGGGAGAGATCCTGTAAACTGAAAGTGAAAGCGACCTCTAAGATACTGTGCTTGCATTTGACCATGGCATCTTAGAGGTTAAATGCCCGTGATCAGAGCCATCTCTGATCACAGGCATTAGCACTAGGTCCCTGCTGTGTAAAACAGCAGAGGCACGGCGGCCATGTCGCCCACTACCCCTCCTAACGTTAATAGACGTATTAATGATGGGAAAGGGTTAAAATCAAGTCAATAAATAGTGCTGCAACGTCTGGGGTGTTGTCTCACATGCAGGTTTTGCAGCCAAAACCAATAGTGGATTAAAAAATAAAGGAGTGTTGTCTGTGCTATGTCCGCTCCCCCTGGGTTTTGGCTTCAAAAACTACATAAAAACCTGACTGTAGAAAAACACCCACAGCTGGTTCCTATGGGACATTCCTGCCCTAGTAATCCTGAAGCGATCCCCTGAGGTATTCCTCCACTGAAAACTCCATTCCGAAATTCAGAAAACTCACTACTGATATCTAGAAACTCAGAAGCGGACTGTCCTGTGGGAACGCAGCCACAAAGCCAGGAGAGACTATTAGAGCGCTGCTACACGGTGCAGTGTGGGGCTGATGGTGTCTTTAATGACATTTATTCATGATTGCATATTCTGTTATGGCAATACTGTCAGAATAGGCTATAAATGTTATTAAATACGCTGACGGCGCAGCGGTGCACACTGCAGCCACACCGTGTCCTGGCCGCGCTGCAGTCATTGCTGGGGTGGCCGGTGCTGTCACTTATATGTGGCTTTTCCTTGTTCCGGGCTCTGCAGGTTTACAGGTGACTGCATGGCCAGTAGTGATGCACCAATGCACACGACAGAGATCAGGGCTCTCCCGAGGGGGAGGCATCTGCAGGTTCATAGGAACTGGTTCATAGGAAACCTCAAGTAGAAGTGAACGCATCACACCACTGCAAAATTGGCCCCCTGGGATGGCACATTTCGTTGTGTGCATGGGTCCTGATTTAAGTGGAAGCCCTGGTAATTCCAATGTAAAGTGGCCGCAACATCCTCTGGGCAAAGACTGAGGCCACACCATGTGGAAAAGCTGTGTTTTTTGTTGCAGATTTAGCAGCGGTTTTTTTCTTTAAAGCTTCTCTTCTACTTCTCTCTTCTGCTCAATCCACTCCTGACTTTGGCTCAAAAAACCGCTGCAAAATCTGCAACAGAAAAGGCAATGTGACCTCAGCCTTATAGTGACGAGAATTATTTGTTCTCCTTCACATCAAAGCTCTACCCTCAGTTTATGTTCCTACCCTTCTAATGGTGGGGGAAATTTATCACGACTGGCGTTTCCTACTCTAGTCTTGGTTTCCTGTCCGCCGGAGTGAGGTCTGTCTAATCTAAGAAGAATGCCTCTTAATAAATCGGGTCCATCTCTGGCCAGGTACTCACATACACAATATTGTGAATTTCGGCTTTCATTGGTATTAATGTCTAGTAAAAATGGCAAAAACAAAATTTGACAAAAAACCCTCCCACTTTTCTTATAAGTGCCGAACATGGTGCATATTTGTATATATATACAATATATATTGTGTATATATACTATATATATATATATATATATATATATATATATATATAGTTTTATATAAGATTCTTACGGTTTTGCAGGTGGCTGTATATAGTCATTAGTAGCCATAGCATAGGGGATAAATATTCTTGGCATACATCACCCCTTTAAGGGTCGCCTTTACTTTTCACTTCTATATACATGTAGTGACCTCTCATGGAGATTTTCCCTTCTCTTTATTCTTTTTAGATCTGCAGCAACGCGGAGAAGAGAACGATCGATAAAATCATTGATTCTGGGCCTCAGCTGGCCGGTTCTCTGGAGCATAATGTAGTCCATAGTAAGTAACAGGGATTCGGAGCGGTATCGAGTGTCACCCTGCGCAGGGTCATATGTCTCCTCTCCTAGGGTTGGTATACACACCCAGTTTCATTCTCAATTTACACCGCCACTTAAAGATATCCTTAACCACTTCAGTACCGGGCCGATTTGTGCTCCAGGACCAGACACATTTTCGGTTTATTTTGTATGTGCGGTTTTGAGGTCTGTAACATTTTCCTCGTATGTCTCAGTCAACTAATTTTTGCGTCTTTTTTCGGGGACACATAGGGCTTTATTTTTATGTTTTTATTTTCAAATGTGTTTTTTTTTTTTTTTTTTTGTTTATATCCGGGAAAATATAAACATAATAGGAGGGAAATTGTGTCTGGTTTTAAATTTATTTTATTTTTTTTATTTAATAACATAAAGTGTCACTGAAAAACTTTATAATATAATTTTTCCTCTCCGTAATGGTAATTTTTATTTTGTATGGTGTCGTCGGGGGTGGGGCTATAACCTTTAATAACTGAGTTTTATTAGGGTATTATTAATTTATTTTGATTATTTTATTTACATTTTTTAAAACTTTATTATATATATATATTTTTTTCAGATTGTGTCCCCATAAGGTGATAACAGACCTTTGGGGACATCTGATCACTTTTTTTTTTGTATTGGAGGCTGATTTCCCCTATAACTGAGGCTGCTACATTTAGCCTCAGTTGCAGGAGGAATACAGCCTCCTGCATGCTGTATACACAGTATACAGAGCTGATCTGGGGTCCTGTAGGACCCAGCAGCTCTTGTAAGACTCTGCTCCCGGCAGATCACGTGACCTCCGGGTCAGAGGGCAGCCGAATCATGGCAGCGTCCATAGCTGTGTATACAGCGCTGATTGATCGCTATATACACAGCGATCGAGATGTAATAAGGTAATAAACCTTCCCTGCCATCTCTCTGGGAGCTCCGGCTGAAGTTACATCCGGCTCCCAGCTTCAGTAGCTGCACAATCTCCGTGCAGCTGCTGTGTTCTGACTGGACGTACCGGTACATCCTATCAGAACTAGGCAACCACTATCCGGACGTATAAAGTCTATAGGCGGTCCGGAAGTGGTTAAAGGGGAACTCCACAACTAAATGACATTTTACAATTTTTTGAAGTTTAAGTCCGGGGTCCAACTTGGCATAAACGCCACAGCACAGATAGCAGAAAAATAGGCACAGAGGAAATGCGGTTGCGTTTTTGGGAATCGCATCATGTCAATTATATATAGCTATAGGTATAATTGAAGCCAAAGGTTCCCAGAGGAAAACTTTGTGGACGATCAATGAAAAGCAGTGCGGAAAGAAATACAATTCGTTTCTGTAGTGATTTTTTTTTCCCCACATCACTTTTTTGCTAGCTCTCCACTACATGGGACCTTGGCCTCAAGGGACATTGTATTTGGCCTCTAGAACCAAAATTGAGACCATGTTCTAAGGTTTCTCCTGCACTGTTGCACCCCCAGGCACTTGGCCTTGCATCCTGTCCCCAATGTGCAGTCAGAACAGTAAAGGGGACACAAATTCTACATCTCTGCAGCCCCATCGGGATCACTTTATAGCTGCAGTAGGATGTCTTGTGTCTTGTGTTATTGTAACATGGCTTTACTCTCTTCTAGGCCTTTATAATAAAGGATTTATATACCTGGATGTCCCGATCTCAGATGACAGCTGCATAGCAGGTAGGTGTCCCGTGTCACTATATCATCAGTTCACATTACCAAGCCTTTGACTATCTGCACAAGGGGCAAAATTTGCTGCAAATACGCTGCAGACCCCTGCCAAGTTTGCACATGTAACATGTGGATTTTGAAAGAAATTTGCTGTCATGTAACGCTGCCTTGAAAAAGTACAATAGAAATGGAGACACTGTGGATTTTGCAATTTCTGTGCCACATGTCAGTTTATGCATGGAAAATTTCTGCAACATGCAGATGAGATTTGTTACTCACTTTTCTGGACGATCTTTGCCTTTCATTCTCCCTCGATCATTGGAAGGCAGAGTTGAGACTGAAATTGTCGCTGATTTTTGACGTGCAATACACTTAAAAATCAAGGCTAGATTCCGCCGTGTGAACAAGCCCTAACATTGCAAGCGTTCTATCAATAATAACTTACGAAAAAATCCAACATCATGTCATACTATCAGGTCAATGGGGTCTGACACCAAGCAACCTCCCCAATAATGTGTATAGCAGCAGCAGAGGCACCCATGTGAGTGCTACCTTCGCGTCAAAGGCCAGTTCAAAAGTCAACATGGCCTTTTGGCAGTTCAGTCCCATTCAACTGAATTGGGACTGAACGGCAGTACCGAGCACAGCCACTATACAATCTACGGCGCTGTGATTGGTTGGTAGGTAGAGAAGAGGCTGCGGTCTCTTCTGACAGCTCATGGCCTCCAATAGTGGATTTTGATGATCTATCCCAGGGGTAGGGAACCTTTGGCTCTCCAGCTGCTGTGAAACTACAACTCCCAGCATGCTCCATTCACTTCCATGGGAGTTCCCAGAACAGCAGAGCAAGTATGCATGCTGGGAGTTGTAGTTTTGCAACAGCTGGAGAGCCGTACGTTCCCTACCCCTGATCTATCCTATGGGCAGGTTGTCCATATCATAATCCAGAATAGAAACCGTCTAATAATTTTGTATTTTTAGTGCCCCCCCTTGAAGGTTTTGTGATGAATCGGCTACAAGGAGACTACTTTGAAACGCTGCTGTACAAGATATTTGTTTCTATAGATGAGCACACCAATGTGGCCGAGGTAAGTTGGGAAATCACTGGAAGTATAAAATCATTATGACTCTGCCCTATTAGACGATCTCCTATACTTCTAGGGACGGGACTCACAGTGAGACCCCCTCTCTATAAGCCGGAGCAGAGAACCACAAAGACCACACGTTACCGCCATTTAGTCTCCATATCATGGCTGCTATCACATCCCGACTGCCACTATAGTGATCTCAACCTAAATAACCCCCTATTTCTGTAATATGGACCAATCCGCATTACAGCCATCTGAATGACCTGGGCTGCTTCTCTTTTAGGTTAGGTTCACATTTCTGTCTTCGTTGCAACGTCTGCCTGAAATTGGAGGATAAAAAAGTCCCGCATACGCGTTTTTTTTTCATCCTCCACTTTCACTTTACAAACAACCAAAACTCAACTGACCCTTCTTGGGGTCTATCAGGCTCCGTATGTAACCACTATTATACCGCTCTGCCTGTTTGTTGTTCTCGGCGTCCCGGGGACCAGTACAATAGACAGCTGACGCCAGTGTAACCGTACCTTACATGGGATCATTTACATGGCCACATGTAATACCACATTTCACCTGTAGGAGCTATTGCAGGGAAAATGAACAATTGTGGTACCTGGTTTTGCTGAGTTATGGGGGATTCTTGTCTTCAGTATAATGGGATTGTCTGTAGACTAGAGATGAGCGAACACTGTTCGGATCAGACAATCCGAACAGCACGCTCCCATAGAAATGAATGGAAGCACCTGGCACGTACACTTTGCCGGTGGCCGGTTGCTTAACCCCCCGTGTGCCGGCCGCTTCCATTCATTTCTATGGGAGCGTGGGCTGTTCCGAACAGTGTTTGCTCATCTCTACTGTAAACAACTCTTTTAAAGGGTTTTCCAGGCCAACAATGTTGATGGCTTGGATAGGACATCAAAATCAGATTAATGGGATTCAATACTCCGATTCTGTTCTCAGCAGCTCATACATAGAGATTGGACCCAGAAGGAGGGAGCGCTGATCAGCTCCTATTCCCTTGAATGGGACCTACTGTCACTACATATATAACAGCGCTGTTTGCTTCCGGCTCCACACCTAATCGATGGGGGCGTGGGTGTTGGACCCCCCCCCCCCCCCCAATTCTAATACTGATGGCCTGCTTTTGGGATAGGACATGAGTATTCTCAGCCTGGGAAACCCCTTTAGATATGTCCTATTGTTATTTCTCCTTTTTAGGAGTCTTCTCCCCCTTAATGCCATTACAGTATGTTGGGGAACGGTTGTCTATAGCGCCCCCTTAAGGTACACTCCTTTTTAGTGTATGATATGTGGTCAGGGAGCCATACATGACGTGTTACAAGATCACCTTCAGTATATGGCTATTGATGGCCTCCTCACCACATTACACAGGTCGGAGACAACCCTCTGAGGGCCGTCGCTGGAGGCTGCACATGTTAGGAGCTCTTTCTAACCCATCGCTTGTCTTTTTTTCTCTTTTCAGCTCGCTAATGTCTTGGAGATCGACTTGTCTTTAGTAAAGGTATGGGAAGCATTGCCTGTAACTGAAGGGGGTTTCCTAGGACTACCTAATATCAGATTGTATTGGTGCCATGGCTAGTGGCTGTATCTGATACATTAGCCCAGGATGGGACTGAGCTGCACTTGTATGTTTACTGAAGACGTGGATACTAGTAAGGCATTGGTTTGGTGCTGGCTACACTGCTGTGGGGTATATAAGTATATCTATAGCCATTGCCACCACGCAGGTGCAGAAAACAGGAGGGATTGCTGAATGCAACTATTGGCCACCAGTGAGAACTTCATCGGGAACAGGGTTAGGTAAGTAACAGCTGTAGTACCAGACAAAGCCACTGCCAGAAGTATGGCGCTGTTCCTGCTAGACATTGGCACTCACTGGAGCACTACAACTCCCAGCCAATCAGTGCTGGTGCTGACAAATGTACATCCACCAATCTGATATTAGTCTGTAGTCCTAGAAAACCCCTTTAAGAGCAAAAATTATTATATGTATGTGTTGTCCTAATACGCCTGATGTTTATTGGTTAAACCACTAGGTTGTGCTCCAGAGCTGCTCTTCATACTGCAGCAGAAGTTGTGGCAACCATGTTATTACTATGGAGCTGAGTGTTCTGCTCACCGGAGCCATGTATTCTTATTGTCTATATACCTGGCCATCTATTGTTATTGTCTATATACCTGGCCATGTATTCTTATTGTCTATATACCTGGCCATGTATTCTTATTGTCTATATACCTGGCCATCTATTGTTATTTTCTATATACCTGGCCATGTATTCTTATTGTCTATATACCTGGCTATGTATTCTTATTGTCTATATACCTGGCTATGTATTCTTATTGTCTATATACCTGGCTATGTATTCTTATTGTCTATATACCTGGCTATGTATTCTTATTGTCTATATACCTGAGCCATGTATTCTTATTGTTTATATACCGAGCCATGTATTCTTATTGTCTATATACCTGGTCTATGTATTCTTATTGTCTATATACCTGGTCTATGTATTCTTATTGTCTATATACCTGGTCTATGTATTCTTATTGTCTATATACCTGAGCCATGTATTCTTATTGTCTATATACCTGGCTATGTATTCTTATTGTCTATATACCTGGTCTATGTATTCTTATTGTCTATATACCTGGTCTATGTATTCTTATTGTCTATATACCTGAGCCATGTATTCTTATTGTTTATATACCGAGCCATGTATTCTTATTGTCTATATACCTGGTCTATGTATTCTTATTGTCTATATACCTGGTCTATGTATTCTTATTGTCTATATACCTGGTCTATGTATTCTTATTGTCTATATACCTGAGCCATGTATTCTTATTGTCTATATACCTGGCTATGTATTCTTATTGTCTATATACCTGAGCCATGTATTCTTATTGTCTATATACCTGGTCTATGTATTCTTATTGTCTATATACCTGAGCCATGTATTCTTATTGTCTATATACCTGAGCCATGTATTCTTATTGTCTATATATCTGGCCATGTATTCTTATTGTCTATATACCTGGCTATGTATTCTTATTGTCTATATACCTGGTCTATGTATTCTTATTGTCTGTATACCTGAGCCATGTATTCTTATTGTCTATATACCTGGCCATGTATTCTTATTGTCTATATACCTGGCTATGTATTCTTATTGTCTATATACCTGGCTATGTATTCTTATTGTCTATATACCTGGCTATGTATTCTTATTGTCTATATACCTGGTCTATGTATTCTTATTGTCTGTATACCTGAGCCATGTATTCTTATTGTCTATATATCTGGCCATGTATTCTTATTGTCTATATACCTGGCTATGTATTCTTATTGTCTATATACCTGGCTATGTATTCTTATTGTCTATATACCTGGCTATGTATTCTTATTGTCTATATACCTGGTCTATGTATTCTTATTGTCTATATACCTGGTCTATGTATTCTTATTGTCTATATACCTGAGCCATGTATTCTTATTGTCTATATATCTGGCCATGTATTCTTATTGTCTATATACCTGAGCCATGTATTCTTATTGTCTATATATCTGGCCATGTATTCTTATTGTCTATATACCTGAGCCATGTATTCTTATTGTCTATATACCTGGCTATGTATTCTTATTGTCTATATACCTGAGCCATGTATTCTTATTGTCTATATACCTGAGCCATGTATTCTTATTGTCTATATATCTGGTCTATGTATTCTTATTGTCTATATACCTGAGCCATGTATTCTTATTGTCTATATACCTGGTCTATGTATTCTTATTGTCTATATACCTGAGCCATGTATTCTTATTGTCTATATACCTGAGCCATGTATTCTTATTGTCTATATACCTGGTCTATGTATTCTTATTGTCTATATACCTGAGCCATGTATTCTTATTGTCTATATACCTGAGCCATGTATTCTTATTGTCTATATACCTGCGCCATGTATTCTTATTGTCTATATATCTGGTCTATGTATTCTTATTGTCTATATACCTGAGCCATGTATTCTTATTGTCTATATACCTGCGCCATGTATTCTTATTGTCTATATACCTGGCCATGTATTCTTATTGTCTATATACCTGGCTATGTATTCTTATTGTCTATATACCTGAGCCATGTATTCTTATTGTCTATATACCTGAGCCATGTATTCTTATTGTCTATATACCTGGCCATGTATTCTTATTGTCTATATACCTGCGCCATGTATTCTTATTGTCTATATACCTGGTCTATGTTATTCTTATTGTCTATATACCTGAGCCATGTATTCTTATTGTCTATATATCTGGTCTATGTATTCTTATTGCTTGTACCGCCTGATAGAGAATGGCACTGCGACCTGACCTGTCATTTTCTTCATTTTTTTTTTTCGTTTCCAGAATGCGGTGTCCATGTATTGCCGCTTGGGGTTCGCCATTAAAAAGGGACAAGTGATCAATCCTGAGCAGTTGCACCCGTCCTGGAGGAACGTCCCATCTGTGAACAGACTGAAGTAAGATTTCCCATTACATTCATGCTGTATGCCATGATCACAAATGATAGAGGACCTTTCACATCCTCTGGCACCCGCAGTGTTATATAGAAAACTGATTGAGCTTTGCCAGTATTCACATGGGTGCTGTTGGTTTCGGCACTGATATCCTTCCACTGTCAGAAGGGCGAGTCAGATCAGCAAGCAGCAAAGCCCCTCTGACAGTGAAGGGATATTTGTGCTGAAACCAACTGCACGGACCTCTCTGCACTCGGGTGTGTATTGTCAAACGTCACGGTGTGCTGAATTCAGCTTTCTAGCGGAGTATAATACCACCAGTGCCAGAGGACGTGAAAGGTCCTCTTTCTATTTGGTATAGTTATAGGGTTGCAGGATAAAACATATGTGGTATCTGAGATTCACATCCCTAGGTGGAGCTTTAAAAACTATTACTGAGTATAATGGAAGCTGTATACATCCCTATGTAATGAGCTCCCCCTAGTGGTGGAGATTGGAGGCCTAGAAAGGATATTGAAGGACCATTGAATGTTAAGGTCCTAAGTTGGGGCTATAACAAAGGCCATGTAAGAGTATTCTGTGCAGTGAAGGTAACCCTGACATGTGGACGCTCTGATGTGCAGGACTACGCTGGATCCGCAGAAAATGCTTCTTTCCTGGGAGAGCACAGAAAATAAGAGTCCTGTACAGGATCTGGTGTCTTCGGCTACAGACACCGACACTAACAGCCAGGAAGACGCAGGTAATACCGCCATATAAGTGAGAGAGATCAACAAGTAAGTGTGCTGTCATAGAGACGTATCAACGCATTGCATCAGTGGGACCCCCACAGGTGGAGAGTAGGAATTGCAGCCTTCCACCAACCTCTAATGTTGCAGTATATAAATGAGCCTAGATTGTATCATGTATATTGATAGTTGTGCCGCCTCCAGATATTTTATCTATCGATTCTTCACCATTTCCAAAGTCTCCATCATTCTAGTATGCGTTATCACTTATTGTGAACTGGCCGTATACTGTACTAGGTTGCAATTATTTTGATATACGAATGTCTATCTGATACTTATGATGTATTTTTTGTTCTTCCCTTTAATAGCAGAGACATCCAGTGTGAGCAGCCTGAACCTCACCAGTGGTCACACCAAGCGGATCGCCTTCTTGTTTGATTCCACGCTTACGGCTTTCCTCATGATGGGGAATTTGTCGCCGGTAAGACCGTCTAAGGCGTATTTATTATGGGGGTTATGAAGACTAGCATGAGGAACTCCCATATTCATAAGTCACCCACTTTGTGATTGGAGACTGGGTATGGAAACTGGATCTCCTCTCTCTAGTGCCACTTATTGCATCGCTACTCTGTAGTCTAAAGCCCATCCCATAAATTTGGGTATAAAGTGAACCAGAGCCTTATCCATAAGGTAAGGGAAGCTGTTGTAGGGTTCTTGGCCAGTACAGAGCAGGGTATTGGTTGGCTCGGCGAGGGCTTTACAACTACATTTAGGAAAGGCGTACTGACTGGGGCTGTGATCACGTGAAGGTCTAAGCTGAGCATGTCTAGTATTTGCAAATGTCAAGCCAGGCCTCTAACCTCCCCCAGTCCTGCTCATTCCCCTTTTCACCCAACCTAGTCTTTTTGCGACCCTCTACAGTAAGGGTAAGTAATGCGGGTTTTTTGGACTGGAGGCGGAGGAAGGTTCAGGTTCCGGTCCAAAATACGGGTAGTTGTGACTGGGTGTCGGTGCAATGAATGGGCCTAATCGGGAGGGAGAGTCTTCAGGTGAATATCGCGAAACGAATCCGCCTGAAAGAATGAGCATCTCGCTTCGGCTCCAGGAAAAAAGACCTCATGACGTTGATTTCAATGGGAGCCGTCTTTGGTCAGGATTTTGAGGCGGGTACGGCCTCAAAATCCTGACCATCAAACCCAGTGTGAACTTCCCCTAATAGCGCCCACCTTTTGTGTCGCGTGCAGTGATGAAGCCTCCTTAGTGCCCCTCCCATACAGTGTAATTGCCCCATAATATGATGCCACATTTGTGCCCCCCCACAGTATAATGGTCCTCTTTGTGTTCCCACATGGTATGATGTCAGTAAAGTGTCTCCATAACGCCCCCACTGGTGGTGTAAAGGGACCTCTCTCCTGACTAATGACTCGGCGTTCATAAGAAATCCTGATCTCCCTTCCGCTACCCCTGATGTATTACAGTCATGCCCTTGCTTCATACACACAAGTAGCCATGATCAGACCAGTCCAGTGTGGCAGGGTCTGGACATTGGGCAACCGCAGGGTGGGTTCTGACCACTGTCCCCCAGGTGAGTACACCAGCTCTAAGGGGTCACATTGAAATCAGATGTAAATAATAGAAGCAGTGGGTCGCCACAATGGTCATCCTTGGCATCTATTATCCCATTTATCGAACTAAATGCCCAATGTAAAAAAACCTGGAACATTCCTATCACTATATCGGCCTCTTTACTGTGATGGTAATGAGAGGTGACATATCCTGGGGCCGTATTATAGTCTGTATATACACAGTCTCCAGATGTCGCCTGTTCCTTCTTGCCGTTACTTGCATAGCTTCATGTACTACAAGATTTTGGGCCGTCTGAAATTCGTCCTGTCCTGTATGAATGTCTGCTCTGTGGCGTCCTCTTCACCGTCGCTTTCCTTTCATGTGTTACAGAACCTGAAGAGCCACGCGGTGACCATGTTTGAAGTTGGCAAGTTGTCAGATGAGACTCTGGACAGTTTCCTAGTTGAACTAGAAAAGGTGACTAATCTGAGCGGTCCTGGGTGCGGTATTCTGTATTGTTGGCAGAATCTTCATCCATACAGATCAGTCTTGTGATATTGTGTCTGGGTTACTGCCAAATGAAAGAAAGTATTATAAAGGGCGTGTATACTCTGCAACTGATTCTTCATTGCTCCAGCACATACAGAATATAAAAAAATCAATCTGCTTCTATTTCTACAGTAAAATGCTCTGC